>NW_028261385.1:134202610-134353110 GCF_051295495.1 Thamnophis sirtalis | reverse complement strand
TGTAATGTCTATGCCTGGTCTGATGGGAGATTCACAATTAAATCATTACAGTGAATTGAAAATCTACCAGCTCAGAAGCATTAGTAACACTTCATTAATTATATTGAACTTGGAGCCCAGATTTCTCTCTACCTATATTCATTACCCACAGGCCAATTTGTCTTGGTGATGTCCAAGTCAATTCTAGTTTAAGCCAAAGAAGAATAGGATCCTACATTATGGATCTTAATCTAGCAAAAACAGCCAATAGGTTTCTAAGGCAAAATAAATATATCTTCCAGAATCCCATTTTGCTGTTTGAAACTATATTCCAACAGGAATACCAAGCCTACAACAGCACATGATTTTCTTAGAAGTTCTTCTTTAACCTTTAGTTAGAACAATAGTAAGAAATGAGATAGTTGTAACTTAATATATAAAGCCACTGATTAGCCTGGTGATATCTATGTGCAAGAATGTATGTACATCCTTGCTTGGATGTGTTGTTTTTTTTTTATCCTGTATTTCTTCAAAGGTTTCCAGGTGCTGTATCTATTTTTACTTCACCCTTCCATTTTGCTTTCACCATAATCCTCAAAAATAGATTAGGCACAATTCAATTCTTGATATTTTGGTCAATTTAATTCAGATTTGAGCTTATCAGTCCATGCCTGAAGTTTGCTTTCTACTGAATCATTCTTGTTTAAATCTGTACTTACCAGCGTTTCCGCTATCTGTATAGTGAAAAATTCAGACAATTCCTCTGTAAACCAGTTTTCTTCAACTGGAGGGTCTGAAAATTGGGATCCTGAGAATCAGCAGAATTCCTAATGCATAGTACACATACTAGGAGATTACAATGAAGACTTATGGTTAGACAACACTGAGTCATAACTTCAATTTCTGTGGGCAGTCATTCCACAGAAGGAAAAAGACTGCCCCTTGAAGATAAGCTAACTGTGATGTCTGCCTCATGGGACATTTAGGAACATCATAATTTGAGTACTTCATGGCAGTCTTCCTCAGTGTGAAGTCCTTCAGGTATGTCAGAATAATTTCCTGCTAGCAGGTTGACAAAATGTAACGTAGACCAATACTCACTAGTTTCCCCCGCTTAATGTCAAGAAAACTCACTGGGTTTTCACTGGAGGTTTTTAAGAAGAGACTATCTGAAATGGTATAGGATCTCCTGCTTGAGCAGAGGGCTAGACTTAATAACTGTTAACAGCCAAAAAGGAAGATACTCACAGTGCCAATAATTGTGAAACTTTCTACAGCCCCATTTCTTTTCTCTTTCAATAAACTGGGCTGAAAAAGTCTTTGTGAGTATCTTGCTTTTTGGCTTTAGGATTTTACTAAAGGTTCAGGACCTAAGAAAAGTTGCCAATTCTTAATAATTTTGCAATGGAGGTTCCTGAACATGTTTACAAATATGGATGACACAGTTTGCTTTTCTCTTTGTAGAGAATGAAAGACAACTGCTGAAAAATATTAGGTTTCTTTGAGTTCACATATAGAGTCCAGGTTCAGCTTTCATCTTCACCATTACCACCTGATACTTGTAAAGATCCAAAGAGCTAGCGCTGAACTAGAATTTGGCCTCAGCTCCTAAGAGCCCAAAGACTTTTGAACTTTCTTCTAACCTACTCACATCTTACAAATCCATTTCCATAATTTAATCAAAGGCAGTTTTTCACAGCAACTGAATGCTGCTCCGGGCCATTTTGTTTCATTAAGGTTTCCCCAACAGCAGGGTATAAATATGGTATGAATATTAATAATGGAGTTGATACCTTTCAATTTGCACCAGAACCAGAAAGCTCTCTGGCATTAGAGATCACCCTATGGTTTCACACACAAAAGGATGACTGAAAAAAATTTCCATTTTTCTGCTTTATGAGCCTTTTGGCTGAATAAAATTTGGCTGAAGTGATAAAATAACAGGGAAGTAAATGCACATACAGCCAGACACTCTTGGGCTTATTTGCAATAGTTTTACAATCAAACCTCCATTATCTAAAACCAATTTAGGGAAATGGTGATCTCTGGGCCTCCTGTGGGTAGAGCATTCAAATTGCTTCTCTTCAGAACATCATTTTTCTTCCTTCCTCCTTAAATTCCCCTCTCATTGCAAGCCAAAAAACCCTGCTTCTGTTTTGCTGAGCCTTCCTTGATACATTATCCTTTGCCCTCCATGCATACATTAGCTATGCCCTTAAATATATAGCTTTGGATTCAACCCTTTTGTCCTTGTAATGAAGGCAAGAACTCATTTCCAAGTATCTCCTATAAGGTCATCTCAGATAATAAAAATCAAATTAGTTCAGACAGTTGAAGTCTCATTTAGACTCCCAGGTGGTAGTCCACATCAGTATCTATGGTACTTATTCAAAGCCCAGGCATTCTGCCACTTATGTAAGTGGGAGGGGAAAATGTTAGGCCCATTGAAGGGAATATGAGAGTGCCAACTACCATTTGCAATAGATCAAAGGTAAGCTGTTGACAGAAGCAAGTCAAAGCTACAGTTGAATTATTACATGTACGTGAAAGCCACCCAAGATTTGCATGTTCATTTTAGGCACAGGAAAAAATTCTACAAAAACAATTCTCCCCAGTTCTCTTTATTTGTTACTTATGGATGTGCCCTGTTGAATCATTTCTGCAATAGAGCTCCATTGTAAATGTTCTCAGATGCTGCTCCTCTGCCTTTTATGAATGTCCTTACCTTCATGGGAGAAAGGGAGAAATAGGTCCTTTGGCTTTCTTCCTAGAGATGTTGAGTTTTAAAGAGCTTGGAACCTAAATAAACCCACATGACCCACCATAAAACTGGAAGAAGCTTGCAGGTAGCTGGTCATTGATGATGGTGATGTTCTCCCACTCTTCCTTAGTGGGACTACTCTGCACTTGGAAAGAGATCTTGGGCTAACTATTTTCCTTGGGCAAATTATTTGGCACACAGTTTGGACACCCAAACATTATAGGGATCATTTGATGGACACCAAGCCTGAATAGAGGTTTGTTGGGAACAACTCTGAGAAACTCAACATTAATCACTCAAAACGTCTTCAAATGGTAAGTTCACATCCAAGTAGATTCTGTAATTTATAGCTAGACCAGGATTGGAGTTTTAAGACCCTGGGGAAAAGACACAACACATCCACACTGTTAAAGATTCTGCATTAGAAACAAAGTTTGCCCAATTCCATTTGTTCCACTTCTTCATTCCAGTGGAGTGTGACAAATAAGATATAATTTAATGGCAACTGTCAATCAGAAATGAATATTTCAGGCTCACTTTAGACAGCCAGCTGTTTCCCATTGCCAGTAGCAGGATTCCTGTAATTGTCTTAAGGGAGAGGCAATCCAGTTTTAGCAGTAGAATGTTGTGCTCTTCTTATACAGTAGTAGTAGTAGTAGTAGTAGTAGTAGTAGTAGTAGTAGCAGCAGCAGCAGCAGCAGCAGCAGCAGCAGCAGGAGGAGGAAGAGGAAGAGGAATAAGAAGAAGAAGAAGAAGAAGAAGAAGAAGAAGAAGAAGAAGAAGAAGAAGAAGAAGAAGAAGAAAGAAAGAAGAAAGAAAGAAAGAAAGAAAGAAAGAAAGAAAGAAAGAAAGAAAGAAAGAAAGAAAGAAAGAAAGAAAGAAAGAAAGAAAGCTGGTGGAAAACAAGACTTTTATTTTCAGAAAATATAAAAAATGTATCCCCTTCACCCAGTGAAATAACCAAACCATCTCTCAAATCCCCCAAATGAGGGAGGGGAGAAAATGCTTCTTCAGTCACTTCATTTACATTATAAATCTTTCTCCCACTTGCTAGGTTCTCAGCTACCTTATCAAAGAAAAGGACAGCCCACAGTTGACTTGACCCTATCTTGTTTTGAACCCTATCAATATGGTTTACTAAAATGATGCGGCCCATTCAGCCTATAATGTAACCCAAGTCATCAAATAGCCTATGAATATTAATTGTTCAGACCTGAGTCCCAAACGCACTGTTTTACAAAGAAACAAAGTCCTGGGATATTTTAAGGTAATTAGGTTGTCACCTACAGTATATGATATCAGTTGAATAAGAAAGAAAAAAGAAAAAAAACATGTTTTTACAAATAACTATTTAACACACAGAGAGATCCTGATATGATATGTCAGTTTGCACAATTAGATTTCCCACTTTCAGTGATCTTATAGGACGTGTTAACAGGTCTCTGCAATCCCAACATTGCAAATTGTAAGTTGACCAATAGAGAAAAGGTCAAAACAACCAATATGCAAACATATACTGACAGCACAGAAAAGTAGGACATAAATTGAATTAATCATTATCTTTTTCTTAAACCAAAGATCATCTTTCACTTGTCATTACAACATCATTTGTATCAGGGATTTCTCTCTGTGTGTGTTTCATTTGCTACAGATCTTCATGGTAAGGAGACATGGGGGGAAATCTTAAATACATTGAAAAGTTACAAAGGAAAGAGCCTTCCAGTCAGACCATTGCAGCTATTATAGCAGACTCCTTAATTAAAATCTTAATCTGGTTTGTGATAGGGATGCACTACAACCAGCGGTGGGTTTCACTTATTTTTAACACCAGTTCCCCCGGCCTAAAAAACATGGCTAAATAGGATGGCATAGAGCCAGCGCAGGTGGGTAGGCCCATCCATGATCTCTGCTAATGGTTCAACTGAACCAGTCCAAACTGGCTGAATACCATCTCTGGCTACAACAGCTGAAGCTAAATATCCTGCCCCATAGCAGTCTTTCCTAAACCTTCTTTCCTAGCTCCTAGAAATATCTCTTCTCTTTAAAAAGCTGTTTTCTATCAACATTTTGGAAATGGAGAGTAACAAATTTCATTCGTCTATTAACTTATTTTCTCAGAGATGTTGGCATACTTCTTGTCAAGCTTGTCAGTCAAAGCAAAGCTAATATATGGCTCAAGATCCTTCAAATACACATGTGAATATTTGAGCTGTATTGATTTTTCTCAGTTTCTTGAGTTTATCCTGGGGTGGGGAGGGAAATCTGATTTCTCTTGAACCAAATGAAATGAAAACTAAGCCCCCTAAACTATAAAGGCTGGGATCAAAAGGCCAATTCAATTTTTGAAAAATATCTTTAGGAATGTTGTAAAAGTGGAAGAGATAGGACAGTGGGAGTAGAAGTACATATTTAAAGGAGACATTAGGATGCAACTCTGGAAACTGTTTAGCAAAAAATTAATAGAAAGGAGTCATTGGGGGGGGGAGTTAAATATATCAAAAAGTTACAAAATGAGTCTGCAAAAAAAATTGTGTCTCTCTTACTTGATGGACTTTATGTAAACAGTTATTACCCTCTGATTATTATAAATGAAAATAGATTCAAAAAGGTTTTGATACATGGATTTTTTTCCCTTGATTATTGATTTATTTGTTAAGTATATATTCCAATTTTCCACTAAAACAGGATTTTAGTAGCAAAATGCCCCCCTTTTTAATTTCTTTTAATTAGAGCAATCTGCTGTCATGTCCTTTTTTAATCCCATCTGCACCCTGAAAATGTGGCAGTAAGATGACTAGAGTTCATAAGAATCTAACCTGAGCAAAAACCAATGAATCAATTCTTTGATTTCCAGCAAATAAATGGAAAAGAAATGTGAATGGGTGAAGCCAAGCTCCAAGCTAGCATCATCCTATCAGACCAAAAGCCCTGATGGCACAGTGGTTAAGGTGCAATTATGCAGGCAAATTCTGCCAACAGCCTAGAGTTCGATCCTGATCAGCTCAAGTTTGACTTACCCTTCCATCCTTCCCAGATCAGTAAAATGAGGACCCAGATTGTTGGGGGCAATATGCTGACATTGTAAACTACCCAGAGAGTGCTGTAAAGCACTATGGGGAAGTATATGCTGTAAATCTAAGCGCTATTGTTATTGCTGTACAAGTCAAAAGGAGACAGGAAAGGCATTAAGATTAGGAACAACACAGAGAAAATGGCAGAATAAGAGATAGAGAAGGAACACCAAGCAAATCTTTAGTTTTCCATCTACATCTAATCCTGCCCTTGTGGTCAGCAGTTTGTAAGGTGCTGAAGACTCAGGTGCAACTGAAATCACATTTTCCAAAATTATAAGATCATGTCAGGGGTGGGTTTGTCGCCCCGTTCCAACCGGTTCGGTTGGAACAGGGCCGGCAGTGTCCTCGTGCACGTGCGCAGTGCACACATGCGTACTAGCGTCTGTGCGATGCTCCAGCTGCTCCTGGAGGATCGCGCAGGCGCTGTATACATCCTGCGCATGAGTGGAAGTGCAGAACTCATCAAAACTGGGTAAGAAACGTGGGCGGGCGGGTGGACCCTTCGGCATTCCCGGAAGTTACTTACTTCCGGGTTCGCCGACCAACCGGTTCGCGGGGACTGCCGCGAACCGCCTGAAACCCACCCCTGGATCATGTACATCAGAGTGGGCTGAAGGCTGGTGTCTTGGAATGAAATCCCCCTGAGGGTTCCTGTGGGTAAGAGCACCTATTGGGAACTCTTTAAAGCAGCTGTATCTTTTTCTAGGCTCGTGGCTACCCACCTGAACAACGACTTTCTCTTATTTCAGGAACTGACATGTTTGTGTTTCAGATCATATTTTGCCCTTTGAATCTCAACCTCTGCCCAATCCTATAAAATAAAATCTCAATTTGAAAGAAAATCAACAAATGCCAATATTTTAAAAATAATGTTTAAAAAAACCTAGCCCCAAATAACAAAAATAGAATCTATTAGTATTCTAAATTTAAAGGCGACAGTAATAACAAAAATAAGATGAATAAATAGAATTGTTCTCACCATGAACTGAAAACTCAAAGCAGAATATGGATTATAAATTGTCCTTCTGTTAAAACTAGCATCGTTCTGAAATGAAATATTTTCAATACATTGGTTCAAATGTTAACTTCCTGATTTCCTTCAACTCTTTAGGTTAAAACTAATGATATACTCTTTAAAATAATCCATTAATCCAAACCAGCATTTAATTTGCCATCCAAATGAGAATTACAAAAGCAAATTAAATCATAGGAATAGAAACCAAAGGAAATAATAGTTTGTGAATTGTGAAGTAATGGCAGATTGTGGCTTATGGGAAAGCCATCATTACAAATTATTATTATTGCCTTCATGTCGATGTTAACTTGCTGACAAGTATTTTTTGGCAAGATTTCTGAAATGGTTTGTCATTGCTACATTCCTAGGGCTGAGAGAGATCACTCAAGATCACTCAGCTAGCTTTGTGCCTAAGGAGAGGGTACTTTAGAACTCATGGTTTTAACCAGAGGTTGGTTCCTACCAGTTCACACCTATTCAGTAGAACCGGTTTGTCAAATCTACCGAACCGGTTAGAAGAGGTTCCACCAGTGGACCTGGAAAGCAGGCCACACCTACAGAAGAGGTTTCAAAAATTTTTGGAATATCATGCTCATATTTATAAAACTCAGTGCCTCTGTGAAAGGTAAGGATGACTACTGCATTTGTGGTGCAATCAGAACATTGCGTGTGTTGAAGTTGTTTTAACGCAAACCAAAGATGCCTTTTAAAAAATAAGTTTACATCATATTCTTATGCATGCCAGTGCTGTGTGTGAGGCAATTTAAGGTGGTTCTGACAAGTGTCGTCGGCATCTTCATATCTGGTCACATGGGCGACAAGCCACTCCCATCAGGTCACATGGGCACCAAGCCACTCCCACAAAGGAGGCCACACCCACAGAGTAGGTTCAAACAATTTTTGAAACCCACCACTGGTTTTAACCATTATACCAGGAGTCCCCAACTCCCAGAATGAGGCATACGATTGAGCCACAACCTGTTCAAAACTAACCCATGGGACAGATAGGTAAGCACACGCATGCAAAACTCCATTTGCATGAGCAGAGAACACTTACATAAACTCTCACTTGAAGCTCCATTCGTGCACCTGATCCTCACACACCCCGTCTTCAGTGGTGGGTTCTAAACCTTTTAACAACTGGTTCTCTGCTGGGTGGGCATGGCTGAGTGTTCATGTGACTGAGTGGGCATGGCCAACTCTACATCCTTTGTGTGGTTGGTACCTGCACGGGACAGGCATGGTTGGAGATGGAATCCAATCATCCTCCCACGCCAGGCTGGGCCACCAAGCTGGAAAGTTTGCAGACTGTTGCACTACACCAAGATGGCTTGCCTTAGTGTTATATATGAACCAGAAGTTGAACCATTACGGAGGTGAGATAGCAAGGAAGGAAAGGAATCAGAGTTCAAAGCCATCTTAAGTCATAGAAGCCGAGGTGGCGCAGTGGTTAAATGTAGCACTGCAGGCTATTTCAGCTGACTGCAGTTCTGCAGTTCTGCAGTTCGGCGGTTCAATTCTCACCGGCTCAAGGTTGACTCAGCCTTCCATCCTTCCGAGGTAGGTAAAATGAGGACCCAGATTGTTGTTGGGGGCTATATGCTGACTCTGTAAACCACTTAGAGAGGGCTGAAAGCCCTATGAAGCGGTATATAAGTCTAACTGCTATTGCTATTGCTATTCCAAAAAAAAGTGAAAGAAAGGGAGTTATATTTTTGGAACACCTTTAACCAGGACTATTCCAGCTTTATCAAGGACGTTCACAACCCCTTTTGAATCCTCCTCTCTCCAGGGGCTAAGGAACTATCTGAGCATACCTGACTATCAACAAAAAAGCTGAGAAAAAAAGAGTTATTAACCGACCCCAACAAGATTTGCCTTGGAGATGGCAGAGCAGTAAATCATTTTATACAGTGTACAGGTAGGAAGAGGTTGTCAAAGCCTCCTAAGCAGCAACAGCAACAGCAGCAACTCTATTCATTCTTGGAATCAGGAGATACCTCTGGAGATCGTTTGAGGGCAATTAAAATAGCAAGCACCATTGCAAGCACTAAATCAGCCTTTGCCCTGTTGTTAGGCTAGAAGCAAGATGGTATAATCTTGAGAGAGTACACAGTTATCCCTGGTAACTTGCTAGGCTCTGGGGACATATGAGTTCAGGGTGGATTATTTTTTAAAAAATCTTCCTTTCCTGTCCTATAAAGCAATTGTTGCTGAGTAAACTTGCAATATTGCAATACAATGCCACATGGAGCTATTTGGATAGTAATGTTCCATTGGAGAAATCTGAGAGAATTAGGGGTTTTGTTTTTTTTGTATGTATGTTCAGAAGAAAAACGGATATTTGTGTTGCTGAAACTGACTAAAGTACTTGATGAAGGTAGATTATAGATGCCACAAAACAACACATCATGGCAATGGAATTAATTGTTTGGAAAATCAGAGCAGTTTTGTTTGTAATATATTCCTCTGCTCACTCAAGCATTTTGTGTATTATTATTCTATGTTTTTGTTTTATTCTATTATTTCTCCCAAAGTAGAGAAGTTGGGCATTCCAGCTGCAGCTCAACTTCAGATCTCAGCATTCCTCGCAACTGGCCATAACAGTAGGAGCTATGGGAAATTAAGGTTCAACGGCATCTGGAATAGAGAAATTGCTCGTTTCTATTCAATAAAATTCCATTTTAGAAGGTGCAAGGTCAACGAGTATCTGACATGTGTGAAAATTAAGCATTAAAGCTCCAACATCTATGAAGCATATTTGAAAGGTAAATTGAAAACTAGGTCTATACGTAAGTCTGAAATAGACTGGTCATTTGAGTAGAAATTATGGGTTAATTTGTTTGATGTTCTTACCTGTCTATAATATTCTTAGAATCTTCTCCAACACCAAGGTTCAAAGGCATCTTTCTATCCTGATCCTTCTAAGTCCAACTTTCACTTTTTGAGTGTCATAGGGAATACAAAGTTTAGATTTCTTTAGGTATAGATATATCACAACATCTGAATATCCCTTTACTGCTGACAGCTGATCTAACAGGCAGAAACTATCTACTACATTGATATCTTCATTTCCAGTACTAAGGTGGTGTTGTACTAATGGTCCCATTTTTTTCACCATGCGCCTTTCCTTTTATTACTAGAACTCATAGATCCTTTTCATTTTCTGTTGTCAGAGTAGTATCATAAAAAATAATGTAGATAATTGATATTTCTCCCTCCAATGTTAAAACCACATTCATCTTCCAATCCAGAGAGAGATTCAGTCTTGCCTCTCATGCTGGTTGGTTCTTTGGCCAACTTGGAGCCAGTCTGCTTCATTATATTCTGTTCATATTGTGACTTCCTGAGCCATATGTAGGTTTTTCAGGAGGACAATCAGATTTTCTAGAATTCCCACATTTTGAAGCGCTTTTTAGAGGTTGACATGATCAGCATAATCAAAAGCCTTTCTGGTCAGTGACACAGATGCTGACCTCTTTTTGGTATTCTTTGGCTTTTGTCAATTACCCAGTGTGCAACAGAAAAATGGTCCATGTTGCTCAGCCTTTTCTAAAGCTAGCTTGAACAGCTTAAAGGGGTAGTTTTAAATTGTATCAAACCTATCTGGAAAGACATCTCAAGGCACAGGGATGAGTCCTGGGCTTTTAGCTCAATTTTTTAAATAAATTATATGGATGAGTGAGTTGAAGGAATGCTTATTAAATTTGAAGACAATTCAAAACTAGGAGAGGTGAATAATACCAAGACCATGAGTGAGAGCTATCAATCAGTGGAATGGGTTATTGCGTGGAGTACTTTTGTCTCCTTCACTTAAAGTTTTCAAACTGGAGCTTTTCAAACAGAGGCTAGATAGTTACATATCTAGTGGAGATGGGATAATAAATCATGCAGGATGCAAGATGATCTCTTAGGTCCTTTCCAAACTTTCCAAACATTCCGTTCTTCCTTTCAAAAGTGGCATAAACAAGAAGTTATACCCACTGTCAAAATAAGGTGAAACTCACTACCTATAAAAACAATTTTCGAGCTTTGGTTTGATTACTTTTCTTCCTTTTTTCAAAATTTAAAATCGTAGCTATACTTACACACTGTTTCAGATACTAATGATGATTGATCACAAACCTAGCTGGAAACTATGGATATCTTTACTCTTTAAGAATGTCTCTACTATACTGGGAAAGTTTTTTTTTTTTAAGTTAGTGACAAGAGCAGCAAACTCTATGGTATACTATGTGAAGCATTATTTCTACTTTGTCTCTCTTGAGTCTCCCATTCTTCAAACCTCATTAGATCACTTCCAGATATTGATGTAATACCACCAATACTAAAGCTAAATAGGCTCCTTTTTCTTCATCATACCGGATATTTCACAAAGATGCAGTAATTGAAGTATGGCAGGAAAGAGGGTGAGTCAGTCACTAGATCAGAATTTCATTTTGAAATTCAGCCACACAGCAATAGGATAGGTACAAGCAAGGGGTGGGTTCCTGCCAGTTCTAACCTCTTCTATAGAAGAGGTTCCACAAATCTACAGTGCCGTTTAGAACCGGTTCCAGCTCCCTCCCCCCGCCTGTCCGGACGTCATCAAGATGAAGAGCGAGAGGAGGAATTCTGGGAGTTGAGGTCCACAAGTCTTAAAGCTGTCAAGTTTGAACACTCCTGTTTTTTTTCTAAAGGGTTAGGGGTGCAAGGGTCTTGTAACTTGACTGCTTTAAGACTTGCACACTTCAATGCCAGAGTTCCTGAGCCAACATGACTGGAGGAAGAATTCTGGGAGCTGAAGTCCACAAGTCTTAAAGCTGTCAAGTTTGAACACCCCTGGGTTTTTTTCTAAAGGGTTAGGGGTGCAAGGGTCTTGTAACTTGACAGCTTTAAGACTTTCATGCTTCAAATGCCAGAGTTTCTGAGCCAACATTTTGGTTGCTAAGCAAGAGCATTGTTAAGTGAGTTTCACCACATTTTACAAGTTGGCCACGCCCACACAGTCACATGGCTGGCAAGCCACTCCCACCAAGTCACATGGCCAGCAGGCCACTCCCACAAAGCAGGCCACACCTACAGAAGAGGTTCTAAAAAATTGTGAAACTCACCACTGGTACAAGCATACATTACAGTACATAATATAAATCCCAAAACATATCCATCTGTCAAGGGAACACTCATCCAAGGCCTATTATTCACTTAATATGATCAGAATCCAACCTGACATAAAATAACTCAGGTAATCTTGTCTGTGGCAAATGTGCATTTGTGGTGATCAGTTTCTTCAATTTTGCTGCCTCCCCAAAGCTTCCCCAAATAGGTTGGTTATTCAGTCATGCCATGTCATGTGGGGGGGAATTCACTGGAAAAAGCAATTATATTTGGAAGAGTTAGGGATAAAAGCAACCCAGATCATCAAAGAACACCATAGCTGGGCACCATCAAAGCTGACACAAGTCAGAGCATAGAACAACTCAAAAAAGTAGTGCAAGATTAGAAGATGTGGAGAGAGCTGGCCCATAGAATCACTCAGAGTTGGACACGACTGAATGGATATCATCATCATCACCATCATCCAGTCATACTCCCACAACAACATCAGGACACTTTTCTCCATTCTACATAAGAAGTACAAGATGCTTTATATGGTGCAGAGCAAGCAGCATTGTGTCTAATCCTTTGTGGAGGTTCCCTGCTTCCCAGCATTTGCTTCATTTTGTCTAACCGTAGGACAAGGACAGGGTCCATATTTGTCAACGCAGGTATTCCTCAAGTTATGAGCGTAATGGAGCCTGCCAATTACATTCGTAATCCATGGATTTGTTGGAGTGAATCACGTAAAATGATTGTGATCACTCCCTGCTTTCGCCCATACATTCGCTAATCAAATGTGACGGTTATTAAGTTCACTTAAGGTATCTCAGGGTGTGGAAAGCCATGGGGTATGTCTAGTGATGGAACAGGCCACCTGCTTCAGACCACACTAGGCCTCTCACAACACTCTAAGATACTTCATGCTCCCTCCCCTGAGGCCCCCACAATTGCTCTCCCGCCCATCCTGCCATGCTGGGTCACTTACCTTGTGAAGATCTAGTGAGCTGTCTCCTTCCCAGCCTCTCTGCTGAAGTTTCTTTGCCTGCTTACAGCCTCTGTGTGAAAAGCATTTGCAAACTGGTGAGACTGTGGGGCAGCGAAATCAGCTTGCAAATGCTTTTTACGGCAAGACTGGAAGCTTCTGAGGCCCGTGATCTGACATGAGATTTCATGGCCCCAAAGTCTTGTCACCTTGCAAATGCTCTTCAGCTGGATCTGGTGTAGGCCTTGGGTCACAGAGACCAGAGGCTTAAAATACTGTAGTGTGAGATCACACGAGATCAGAGGGGGCGCAGTGGTTAGGGTGCAGTACTGCAGGCCACTTCAGCTGACTGTTATCTGCAGTTCAGCGGTTCTAATCTCACCGGCTCAAGGTTGACTCAGCCTTCCATCCTTCCGAGGTGGGTGAAATGAGGACCCAGACTGTGGGGGCGATCTGCTGACTCTGTAAACCACTTAGAGAGGACTGAAAGCCCTATGAAGCGGTAGATAAGTCTAACTGCTATTGCTATCAGTAGCGCCAGATCTCACGCTACTGATCTCTTTTGATCTCCAACTACTTTAGGCCTCTGTTCTCCACAAATACATAGAAGCAGGAAAAGGAACTCTAGAGCTCACTAGATCATCCCAAGGTAAGTGATTCTCCACAGGCCCAGTGCCTACGGAGACCCGGTGGGGCGGGGGGAGAAACAGGCAGGGTCAATGTTGCAGTGCCTCTGTGGTCATTAGTGTGTGAATTACTATCGTGCTACAACATTCATAACTCAGGACGTCGTAAGTACTTGGGGGAGGCGTTATGTCATAACTTTGAACAGTTGCTAAGTGAACTGTTGTAACTCAAGGATTACCTGTGCTGATATTCTTTTCAGTCTGATGGTGGACCTATCTGTCAATCTGGATTGGATGTTGCTGCTCTGATGTCTTGTTCAGATATATGGGAAGATTAAAATGACTGTGCTGTGCATAAAGCAACAATTGCACAAAAGGATTTTTTTTCTTTTTTTTTAGAAGATTGGCATTAAATTGAGAACGAAACTGAAGAAGGCACCATCCAGTTCAAAGAGAGTTTCTCGATAACAAGTCTACCTTCCTCTCTTCTTTTACCCTTTTTTCAAAAAAACCAGATGGGCTCAATGCACATGGACCACTCACCTTTCTTTTCTGATTATGTCCGTCTGCCTTCCTGAATTGGATCCTGTCTCTCAGTTAGCTGCAGATGCTTACTAGGTAGGTGGCAAAAAAATCTTCAATCTTGTTCTTAATTACTGTGGCTCAAATTGATTTGACCTGAACTCTGCCTGTGTTTCAAGTATAGCAAGACTGACTCCGTAGCTTTTGGAACTAACATGCTGGCTTACAAATAAGTAATTGTGAGGAACTGATTTATTGCCCAGCCAGACACAGCTGGTTGTAAAATATTATTTTTTTTTAATATTTAAAAAAAAAACAATTTCCATTGCTTTGGCTTGTAATGTGTAACAAATTAATCCACATTCGTGGAAATATTAGTGAGGAGTTGTTTCTGCTTCTGGTCGTTTTCTTTTTCTTTCTTTCTTTTTCCTTTGAAATGATGGAGAAAACAGCTTTTAATGAATCAGAAAGTATTTTTAATGGAATTTTAAAGAGAATATGTTTACGAATGTCAAGGATTACGTATATTTTGGGGGGTGTTAGCATCCAAAAGAAGCTATAAAAACAAATGTTCAGATGGTTTATGACTCCACTTCAGCCCAGAAATATAGCATTATCCAAGGCTGTCATATTTCCATTTTTTTCTTGTAGATCTTGCAGTCTTTCACATAAACCATTACCTGGTTTCAACTCTCCCCAGCAACCTGATAAATGCTGGTACTGAATATTTAAATCTTTGTTCTCTAGAATAGACAAGAATTTATGCATGCTATTTTAATTTTTTAGATAGATGATAGATGATAGATGATAGATAGATAGATAGATAGATAGATAGATAGATGATAGATGATAGATGATAGATGATAGATGATAGATGATAGATGATAGATGATAGATGATAGATGATAGATGATAGATGATAGATGATAGATAGATAGATAGATAGATAGATAGATAGATAGATAGATAGATAGATAGATAGATAGATTAGAGATAGAGATAGAGATAGAGATAGAGATAGAGATAGAGATAGAGATAGAGATAGATAGATGATAGATGATAGATGATAGATGATAGATAGATAGATAGATAGATAGATAGATAGATAGATAGATAGATAGAGATAGAGATAGAGATAGAGATAGAGATAGAGATAGAGATAGAGATAGAGATAGAGATAGAGATAGAGATAGAGATAGAGATATGATAGATGATAGATGATAGATGATAGATAGATAGATAGATAGATAGATAGATAGATAGATAGATAGATAGATAGATAGATAATTGTGCTAATTTTATTATGAAAAACAGAACATTAAACAAGGGTGTATAACTTTTTTTCATAAAGTGTACCAGGAATGAAGAAATACATGGGAAATATATCTGGAATGACAATGTTAATTTCAAGAAGATGGTCTTAAAGAGTCTCTTACCACATCAAATCTGCATGCCTGTCTACCTGCCTGCCAATATTGATAGATGATAGATAGATGATAGATGATGATAGATAGATAGATAGATAGATAGATAGATAGATAGATAGATAGATAGATAGATAGATAGATAGCAATAGCAGTAGACTTATATACCGCTTCATAGGCCTTTCAGGCCTCTCTAAGCGGTTTACAGAGAGTCAGCATATTGCCCCCAACAATCTGGGTCCTCATTTTACCCACCTCGGAAGGATGGAAGGCTGAGTCAACCCTGAGCCGGTGAGATTTGAACCGCTGACCTGCTGATCTAGCAGCAGCCTGCAGTGCTGCATTTAACCACTGCGCCACCTTGATAGATAGATAGATAGATAGATAGATAGATAGATAGATAGATAGATAGATAGATAGATAGATTGATTGATTTAGAAGATACAGTACATGTCTATGGATGGATGGATGGATGGATCATCAATATTCATCCAGCCAGCCATCCACACTTCCAAGTCTCTTGGAAGTTTATAGTAAAAAGTTAAAAATGATGTTAGAACAAAGATATTACAATCATGCATTAATGTGATATATGCCAGGCATCAATTCTGCATGCCTTTAGGAAAACAGAGGAGAGACCTGGCTTTTCCCCTAGATCATGGGTGTCAAACTCACTGCATCATGTTGATATCACATGACCACATTTTTTGCCTTTGTGGAGCTGGGGTGAGTGTAGCCTGTGCATGATGCATCCAGTCCACAGGCTGCCAGTTTGACACCCCCACGCCTAGATATTTGAATTCAGTTGAGCAGAGTATTCTTTTGGTTGTTTTAATTGACTTGTTCAGTTACCTTTTTTATTCAGTTATTTTACAGAGTTATTACTTTTGCTGAATCACTTAGTTTTATTGTACACTATTGTACACTGTTTGAACTGGGAAGCTTTATAAATACTTGAAATAAAGAAATGGTTTTGGGGAGTGCACCCGGGGGTACCCTGACACCCACAGACTCTGTTTTCTTTACTTGATATCAATGTGAGGGGAGAAACATACTATAGAAAATTAATTGTTACCCTTGCTGCTTTTGATTCAGGCAGACTCAAATATTCTTCCTTGATCAGAATCAGAAGATTGCACTAAGGATTAATTGAAGGTGTTTCCAAGAGAACCATTTTTCATGGGGCTTAATTAGAAAAATGGCCCCAAGTAGGAAATAAGCCTCATGTGACGATGCTTGCCAATATTTCATTCAGAAATAGTACAGAATCTGCTTCTCATATTTGTGGAACGCAAGTGTTTCCTGGACTGGAAGTTTTCTTGTCCTTTTATTCACTCTCTCTTTGGTCTCACAGAGAAAGAAAAAGAGAAAATGGAATTGTAGTGCACTGGTCAGGGGAACACTAATTCCTCTCAATTGATTAGAGCTTTTTAATGGTCCTTGGAGAGTGAGTTTGGTACAAATTTGTATCTCAGTAATTTTGAAACAGACTCATTAAGTCATTAATTCATGAGTTCTTTGAAAATGACTTCATTTTCTTGTAATGAAGAAAGTAAGTGTCCATATCAACTTATTCCAAAAACCAACTTGAAATCTCTGATGGTTGGTGATTGCAGACCTTCAGATTATGTGGTATCCTTCCCCTTGAAGTTGTAAAATTCTATTAGGTTTACCCCATTGATTACCAAATGTATCATCCCAAATGACTGAAAAAGCAAAGTCCATAAATTAATTAAGTCCAAAAGATTTTAAAATCAAAAGAGTCAATTAATTAACATCAAAGCCCATAAATGTTTTAAATCCAAAAAGATCTTTTCTTTTTCATGCATGAATTAGCTAGCTTTTGGTTTGCAAATCAGTCTTGATTCAATATGATTTGGTGATTTGAGATTAAAAGGAGAAATCTGAGGACAACCCAATTTGATCTGAGACACTTCAAGATTCAATTTTAAAAAAATATACCTCTGGATGCTTTAATTGGGAATCATTTTTTAAAAAAAACTTGTGATTGCTTCATATTTTTTTGGCAGAATGAGAAGAAAATGGGATTGATTTTGGCTGAATAAGATAGTATAATTCTTAGGTGACGTTACACATGTCTAGTTTTAGCTAGGGTTTCATTGTGATAATTTTTTGAAATATTCTGCCAACAGAACCCTAGGAAAAGGATAGAAGATCAATCTTTAAATTGTCTTAAAAGAATTTAAGTTGTTGGATCAATGCACCAAGTATCACATCCATAATAATATTTATTGGGTCATAATTATCATAATCTTTCACAAGCTGTTAAAAAAGAAAGTAGTGTCTACTTCCTTTTCTGCACTGCCATATTTGGCATCACACTGAAAAATGAGCAGTGACACTTCCTTGTGGGGTGAAATACATTGCTCCCTCGAACACTGGATTTGGGAGGGGGAGTAGGCAAGCTTTTCCCCTCTTGAGAAGGACCCCTTAATCAGTAGCAGGAGTTGTCAATTGATATGAATATTCTCAGTTAATTAGCAAAGACAGAAGAAATAACCTGGCATAGTGAGATAGGATGCTTTAGAAATAGGTATGCCATAGAAAAAGAAACTGGCACAGAACAGAACAGAATTATTTATTGGCCAAGTGTGATTGGATACACAAGGAATTTGTCTTTGGTGCATATGCTCTCAGTGTACATAAAAGAAAAGATTTATTAGGTACAACAATTAGTGATAGTCATAGGGTACAGGGAGACTAGTATAGATCCATTTCAAACTATTTAGCTCTCATCAGCTAGCCATACCCTTACTGGGAACTAGCTGATGAGAGCTAAATAGCTTGAAATAGATTGATACTAGTCTCCCTTTATTTATTTATCAGCACAAATGCAACACAAATGTAACAAAGGCAACATACAAAAAATGGCTTTCTGCATGGATGGCTCCTAGGGTGAGCCGAAAGACAGAAAAGGAAAGCAGTATGCTCCCTCCCATATTTGGGCATACCAGGTGTTGTGACACAATACACACACAAACACACACACAGACAGACAGACACACATGAAAATCTACGTATAGATTCAGCGAGGTCTCACTTGCCATCTTCAGGCTGGGTTTTGGGCTTAAAGTGTGATCGGAGCTGCCATCTTTCTATAAATCTTAGTTTTTGTGGGGAGTCTTCCTTTGGATTAGGTTGGTAATTGTTTTGGTTTTTTTTAATCCGTTGGAGATTAATACATTTGTGAGAGTGTGCAATTCAGTTTTCAGGTGATCTTTGTCGGCTAGGCATTTGGTTCTGGAGATGAGGGTCTTGGCTACAGAGTTGATCTGTGCAGGGTGGTGATGGGATGGTGCATTTAAGTAGTGGTTGGTGTGTGTTTTTTTCTGGTAAATGGTGTGTCCTAGGGAGCCATTGGGTTTTTTGTAGATTAGGACGTCCAGAAAGGGAAGTTGGTTGTTTGCTTCTATTTCCATGGTGAATTGTATTTTGGGGTGTAGGCTGTTGAGATGTGTGAGGAAGTTGTTCAGTTTTTCTTTCCTGTGTGGCCAAATCACGAAAGTGTCATCAACATATCTAAGCCAGATTTTGCGTTTGTGTTCAGATTTATTTAAGGCGTTAGTTTCAAAATGTTTCATGTATAAGTTTGTGATGATGGGTGAGAGGGGAGATCCCATGGGTGCTCCTTCTGTCTGTTTGTATCTTTGTCCATTATGGATGAAGCATGTGCTGTTTAGGCAGTGGTTGGTCAGGTCCAGGATGTGTTTAGGGGGGTTGTGTTTGTTCTGTATAGCTGTCAAGGCTTCTTTAATAGGCACTTGGGTGAAGAGGGATATGACATTGAAACTCACGAGTAAGTCGCTGGGTTGTAGGTTTTGTTTCTTTATTCTTTCTATGAAGTGGAGTGAATTTTGTACTTGTGAGGTGATGGATTCTGCATAGGGTTGAAGTTGTTTGGCGAGGAAGTTGGCAAGATTCTGTAGAGGTGAGCCTATGGAGCTGACTATGGGTCTGAGTGCTGTTCCTTCTTTGTGTATCTTGGGGAGGCCATAGAGTTTGGGGCATCTGGAAGATTTCTCTCTGGGGATGATTCTTTGCTGGATCTCTTCACTGATGGGAGAGGCTTTTATTTTGGATTTGGTGGGGTTTTTTTCCAGGTAGATGGTGGAGTCTCTGTTTAGAGGTTTGTAAGTGGGGTCTTGGAGTAGGTTGGATAGTTTGGCTTGGTATTCAGACGTGTTCATCACCACTGTGGCATTACTTTTGTCTGCTGGGAGAATGATTATGTTGTTGTCTTTCCTCAGGTTGGTGAGTGCTATTTCTTCTTCTTGCTGTAAATTGCTTCTGGGTGGATTACTGGAGCAAAGGACGTTGCAGACTGCAAGTCTGATTTTATTGGCTTCATCTGGGTTGATGTTGGTGAGTGTAGCTTCAACTCTGCATTTGATGTTTTCAGTGGGGATGCGTTTGGGGCGACTGCAAAGTTGAATCCTCTGGAAAGGACATTGGTTTCATCAGTGGTGAGGGTTCTGTCTGATATGTTGTGTACTGTTTGTTTCATGAGTTGCTGTGGAAGGGGGTTGGGCTTCTGTTGTTTTTATAGTCTGTGGAGTTTGTTGGTGTGTTTGTCTGTCTTGTAGGAGGTTTCTTTTTGGCTCTCCAGAGGGCTAGTTATTTGGATTTGTCCCAGAGTGCTGGGTGGATTTTGTTGCTGAGTTTGAGATGAAGAGGGAGTAGGTCTAAGTTGGTTTGGTCTAGTAGGAATCTTTTCTTGTGGAGTTCGTTTCTGATTAGGGCTAATTCAGTTCTTTTCAGGATCCTTTCGATGACTGAGATATAGATCTATTTCAAGCTATTTAGCTCTCATCAGCTAGCTATAACCTTACTGGGATTTGAACCTGGGCTGTTTTTATATGTTAGGTAGTTGTATTAGCCTCTAAGCCACAAGATTTCCTCCCTTATCAGCCATATACATACAGCCATAGGTTGAAGGAGATGGGTGATAGGAACAATGAGAAGATTAATAGTAATAGTAATGCAGATTTAGTAAAGAGTTTGACTAACAGTGTTGAGTGATTTTTTTTTAGCAGAGTGATGGCGTTCAGGAAAAAATTGTTCTTGTGTCTAGTTGTTCTCATATTCAAAACTATCCTGAGTCACTCCAGAGTGAGATGGATGGCAAACAAATTTAAAAATTAATTAAATTAAAAAATTAATTAAATTAAATTAAATTAAATAATTAAATTAAATAATTAAATTAAATTAAATTAAATTAAATTAAATTAAATTAAATTAAATTAAATTAAATTAAATTAAATTAAATTAAATTAAATTAAATTAAATTAAATTAAATTAAATTAAATTAAATTAAATTAAATTAAATAATTAAATTAAATTAAATTAAATAAATTATAAATAAAATAAAATACATAATAAAATAATAAATAAAATAATAAATAATAAAATAATAAAATAAAATAAAATAGACTTGCCATTCCTTTTTCTACAAACAATGAATGTGTCAGGCTTGCAGTTATATTCCTTTTAGGATCTTTGGCCTGCCACACACTCTATTATTTTACTATGCTGTTTCATTAGTGTATTAATTGGGAGGGGAAATAGTAAGGAGTAGAATTGTAGAATGTGTTGTTGTCATAATAGAACGTTCCTTTCTAGAAGCCCAAGATCATCTTTTGTCTCTGCACCTCTGCACCTGACCGGAACTAGATGGTTGGATGTGCCAACGTGGCAGAGGAAGATTGGACCATGTGATGGATTTGTGGGTGTGGGGACAAGATCATGAACTTTCAACTGGGTGAGAATCCGAGGAAGCTCTCAGATTCGGGATTCCACAGTTTGTGCCAAGATGTCTGTCTTATTAAATTGGAACTTTAAGGCTAGCTCTGCCTTGGACTCTGATTTAATTCTGAATGATATTTGGAATGCTGACAGAATAGTTATGCTGGTCCCTGTAAGTGGGATGCTATATTCAATGAATGGTTATGCTGGTCCCTTTGACACTATATTAATTTTTGAGAGACTTAAGACTTGTCCACCATGAAATTTTAAAAGTAATGTTGTTGGATCTAAGAATGCATCCACTGCTCAAACCATATTCATAGTGCTGGAACTGAGCTATCTCCCAGTTGTTTTGGCAGAACACAGAAGTGTAACATTCCATTAGCACTAGAGAGCAAAGCTAAACCTTATGGCTGACTATATTCATGAAATTAAGAAAGGGAAAGTGATGCAGTGTGACCCTGTCACTTTGAAAAAGCCATGATAGATAACAAATTCAATGCAATATTTTATTGTCTGGTTACTCATTTGAATGTCAAAGACTTCTTCAGACCAGTCAGACCAATGTCCTTCAGCATTCCCCATGAAGGGAAATGAAGTCGCAAGGCAAGGTTCTACAAAGTGCTTTGAAAAACTAAGATGAGCTTCAAATCCACCTGATTCTACTTACTGCTTTAAAACAGGTCCCTGCTTTAATTTGTGAATTTAGATGGATGGAAAGAAGTTGTCAAAGTTTTATTGAATTGAAGTACACAATCAAAACTTTGCAGAATCTATTTTTATAGATCGATTTCCATACATTACTAAACCTAATGATTTCTCTCATGCTATTTTTTAATGTATGGAATGATTATGGATTGAACTGAGTTTCCCTAAAAGATAAATGGATGGCTGGACAAATGGAATAGATGAACAGGCTAAATAAAAGATAATGAGATGAATTCCACGTTTAGTAGTTACGATGATCATTCACATGTCACTTCTCTATCGATCTGAGAAAAATCAGAGCTTGTTGGGTGTTGAACTTTTGACTCATCTCCCCATCTTCACCTCTTCATCTCTTCTTCCTCCCCCAGTACCATCCCTATCAGCAGTCTTCCATTATGAATAACTTGTTTATTTCATTAATCGGTTTTGGGTTACTATAAATCAAAGGCAACATCTAATAAATATTCTTTTAAAAAGCTGCTTTTTTTGCTTCATCTTATTATTCCCAGTGAGCACTGAGAAAATCTAGAGAGAGGGATCTCTTTGTTTGCATGTGAAAGGTCAATCCATGGTAACACCAAGAAGAGTTGAGCAAGTTTCAAACCCAGAAAACCACTGACAATAGTCCTCTGCTAGATGGAGCAAAGGTGTCAATGGATATATATTTTTCTGAGCTTCTAACCTAAGAAACAGGGAGCTATAGAGAACTGCCTACTCTTCAATGGATGCAAAGTGGAATTCTGACCCATAATTCCCTTTAAAAAAGAGCGCAATCACTGTCTCATGGCAAGTGAGATGAATTGAATTAAATCATGGAAAGATTACTCAGTGGTGGGCAAAATGTTTGGACTGTAACTCCTAGAATGTGTTGCTTTTCATCATGGACGATTGATGAGAGATGAGTTGGAGAGCACCAAGTTGCTTTGCCTACTACAAAAGAGAGGAAGAACTGGCAAGGAATAAACACCAATGTGCTTGTTTTGTTTTGGCTCTAGTTTAGTTGTATTCATTTCAGGATTTACTCAGAATGGTTTGCTTTGGTTCATATAATATAAGGAAGATAGAAATAAAAAAAAGACTTAAAGAGTGAGTTATATTGAGGCAAGGTATTGTAGCTGGCATCTCAGAACACCCACTACACTGTATTTGCTGCCAATTTATTTGTCTAGCTATTATTTCCTCTTCAATTACAGGGAGCAGTAAAAAAAAGACAGGACACTCCCCCTTCCCTTACATTCATGAAGTTCAGTGTTTGTTCTTTTTTTAGGCTTTCAGAAAAGTAGAAAAGAGAAAAAGCCGGGGCTAAAAATTCAGAAAATCTTGAGAGATGGAAAGGGGGAGGTGAAACTTTTTGCTGCAAAATGACTACAGCAGCCATATGGTTTACGTTCTCTGGAAGTGTAAATCGTATACATAAGGTGTCCCTAATATTGTCACTGAAGTGAAGGTGTTTAATTCAAAGCCAAGAATTAAATAATGCCAAGAATTGGTATTTAAAGAGAAAAAGTGCAAGAAATAATCTGGCACAAGTTTCAAAAGAAGAATGGTGGATACTTTCTTGACCTATTTACCCGTAAACCAAGTACAAGTGGTCCTTGACTTATGACCACAGTTGAGCACAAATTTATTGCTAAGCAAGACAGTTGTTAAGTAATGTCATTCCCCATTTTATGACCTTTTGTATCATGGTTGTTAAGCAAATCAATATGGTTGTTAAGTGAATCATGTGGCCATTAAGTGAATCTAGATTCTCCCATTGAGTTTGCTTGTCAGAAGCTCCCTAAGAAGGTTGCAAATGACAATCCCAAGACCTGGAGACATGTAAAAAACTGCCCGTTGTCAAGCACCAGAAGTTTGATTATGTGACTGTGGGAATGCTGCAACAATCAGAAGTGTGAAAACTGATTATAAGCCACTTTTTTCAGTGCTGTTGTAACTTTGAATGATGGTTCAACAAATTTTTGTAAATGGAGAACTACCTGAAATATAAAGAGTACATTTATCTGCACTACATATCAGTTAGACTTACAATTAAAAGTTCATTACTGAGTCCTTTTCTCCCTGGATCAAATGCAAATATGGTCTAGTAAATGCTTTTATCTGCTATGTTCCCACAATATTTCCTTCATCTTCTCCCCCAACCCACATTCCAAACAGATTTTAGATGTCTCCTTGGCTATGTCAGTAGTCAACTAGTGTTTTCCCTTTTAAACTGTCAATAAGCCATGACAGCTTTACCAGGGTACAATCTGACGTGCTTCATTGACCATTTGTCAACAGCACAACTTGGGCTGATGCAACCCTCTTCTGGAATAATGCTAAACCCATGTTCAGATACAGCCTGAGAGACAGCTGGATAGTACAATGAAATAGGACGGAGGGAGGGAGGGAGGGAGAGAAAGAGAGAGAGAGAGAGAGAGAGAGAGAGAGAGAGAGAGAGAGAGAGAGAGAGAGAGAGAGAGAGAGAGAGAGAGAGATACTTCACACAACTCTCCCTTTCCATCATCTGCTTAGAGCATCAACTCTGAGCCAACTTCAAACTGGAAGCTGGCTCAGAGTCATGGAAAGAGTTGATCAAAGCAGCTGTATCTGCCACTTCCTGGTACAACTATCCCATATATTGTGTTCAGAAGACAGTGGGTTTAGCCCTCTTCTGGAAGAATACTTAACCCACATTCAAAAGCTTTGTAGGTGGCAGTCAACAAGTACTGAGGCTTGTTTGTGTGTGAAGTGGCAGACAAAAGGAGCTGGCTAATGGGATTCCCTCACCCCTGCCAGCTCTTATTCAAGGCAGCCACTATTTAGTGGGATTCAGCTCTCCAAGTCAGGGATCAGCTTGCAGAATTGGCTACAAAGAGTCACTCTTCCCCCTTGTCTGCCATCCCTTCCAGCCTTGGCAGCTGATACTTGGGAGGCTGAGGAGGAGGGAGGTCCTTGGACATCATCTAGTCCAACCCTTGTTCTCACAGGAGACTTATACTATTTCTGGTAGATGGCTGTCCAGTCTTTTCTTAAAAGCTTCCAGTGATGGAGCACCCACCGTTTCTGAAGGCAATTTGTTCCACTGGTTAATTGTTTTCAATTGGTAGGAATTTTCTCCTTAGTTCTAGGTCGCTTCTCTCCTTAGTTAGTTTCTATCCATCTATCAGCTGAAATAGGGATATATAGAATAGGCTTAAGATAGATTGTGCCAATATCATACACATAGAAAGATTAGTTTTCTTCTATGAATTCGATAAAGCACTGTTGGTGGACAGTGATTTATTTTGTTTTGTTTTTGCAGCTTTCTCTAACATTTTGTACAGGGTTTATATACACCTTTTTCTCTCTAATGCATTTTTAGGCAGGTTTTGAAGCCAAAAATCATTTGAGGACAATCATTAGTGCACTTGGTGGCTTCATGCCAACTTTTATGCCAGGATAATTTCTGTTTTGAGAGAAATAAATCCATTATGGGTTCTTCTACTGATTTCAGAATCAGAGGAGGGAAAAGTGACATTCCCTTCATTTGGAACGCCATCTAAAACAGGAGTCTACTTCATTTACTTCATGGCATTTCAGAGAACAGTGTGATGCACACGAGTTTCTTTTAGCCATCTGATGTTCCACATATTCGGTTGAACTTTAGTTATTTTCAAAAGATGAATCTTTGGAATATGCATAATTAAAGATAACATTTAGTATTCAACAGAAGCTCTTGCATAACGCTGCGCCAAGCTTTAAGCAAGCACTTCATGCAGCATGTTGAACTCAACAAAGCATCTCTCCTTGGAACACTGAGTTAACCCTCTTGTCTAGAAGGCTTGGCCCAACTGTTTCCCAGGGCATCTTCTTAGGTGTGGTGCACACATTGCCACTTTCACTTGGCTGGAAGTCCCAGTGGAAAATTTTATTATCTATGCATGAATACTCCTGGGAAGAACTTTGGAACATCCATGCTGAGACTTTCAGAATCACAGCGGCTTCAAGAGAGAAACTTTGTTCATGAAGGCATGCTTTGGAAAGTGCCCCTTCAAATGCTATGTTCCATCACCTTGCATGGTGGGGGTCTACTTTATTTCCTGAAGTTAAAAACTAGGCATAAAATCTACTAGGCATTCTTTGGGGAAATCGTACCTCCTACAAGGATTTTGCATGAAGAGTGGGCAACAATAATACATGAAGGTGATAATACATCTTTGGGGTAAAACAGCAATGATAGCAACAGCAATAGCACTTAGACTTATATACCGCTTCACAGTGCTTTACAATCCTCTCTAAGAGGTTTACAGAGTCGACCTATTGTCCCCAACAATTTGGGTCCTCATTTTACCCATCTCGGAAGGATGGAAGGCTGAGTCAACCTTGAGCCTGGTGAGATTTGAACCGCTGAACTGCAGGGAGCCAGCAGGCAGCAGAAGTAGCCTGCAGTACTGCAGTACTGCACTCTAACCACTGCACCATTGCAGCTCATACATACATGACACATGTAGACATACCAAAAGCAAGTTGAATTCCTTTCCTCTTCACATTCATGAATGCACCCTGCTTTATCTTTATTTTATCACTGCTGTTATATTTCTTTGGACTATAATAGTTGGTATCTACCAAGAGCCAGAAGGCATTTATTTGCCTACGATCTTTTGATAGGTATCAAAAAGAAGATTTGTCAGCCAACCATTTCAAATTATTTCCAAAGACCACTGGGTCTTTTTACAAGTTTAGACTTCCAATTAAGATCATGCTAGGAATGCAATCAAAGATCTCGGTACTCACAAGTTAATTATGTCCTTAAGCTAAGTTGTAACATCTTTATTTGATTTTGAGAACTATGTTGTTGTTACAGTTTGTTATTATTTGTTTGTCCACTCCATCTAATAAAACAAAATGTTAGGGAGAGTTTTGGTGAGTTTTCTATTTGTCAGTTGTTATCAAGAAAACCTGATGTGGAGACTGTGAGAGCTCTTTTTTTTACAACTATTATGCAAAAAGAGAGATGAAAATGAAACATTTTCCAATAATTAGCAACTTGAGGCCATCTCTGTCCCAGATTATCGGTAGCCTGCTGTGCTGCATAATGCTCAGGATTTTTATTGGTTGTTGCTGGATGCCCAACCAATTTATTTATCCTCCATTGTCTGGATCTGAGCCATGGAAATGTATGTATCACTTTGGGGCTGTAAGAAAGATTATTTCACTTGGGCTTATAGCACACTGGACAAGTATCAAGTGGTACATACTGTGACCGTGTAATACTTCTTCCCCATATCTGCTATCTGCCTGATTTTACAGGGGTCCAAAAACAACATCTCGGAATGATGACAGTGTTTGATATTCTCAAGTTAATCTAGCTTAGAGTTGTATGAGTTGCCTCAGAGAACACTAATTCCTAGATGGTTCTCTAGATGATATCCGGCTTTTGATTTGCATGGGGCTGTTACTCTGAAGCTGTTCTCCAGCCAAAAACAAGTTATCTTGTCATTATTATTTCCCTTGCAGTTATTATTTCTATTTGTTTATGCCATGTGTTTTCCATATCAGTTTAGTCATTTCAAAAAGCTGTTTCCCATTTCATGACTCCCTATTAAATTCAGCCTAAGATATTGGCAATTTATCTCAGAGTGTGTAATGGTATTTTGTCTCCTGCTTGTTAAAGGGGGTTTATTTATGTGGGGAAACCACCTTCGCCCTTTCCTACTTAGTGTCTAAGCAGAAAGGACTTTTTCCCTTAAGTTTTCCTGACAGCATGTCCTTCCTATTCATTTCAATACAGGAAATGGAGCCACACGTGTTTGTTGTTGTTTGCTTTTGTTGATGACCCATTATTCTTTTCCATCTAAGTCAGTGTTTCTCAAGCTTGGCAACTTGAAGATGTCCGGGACTTCAACTCCCAGAATTCCCCAGCCAGCGAATGCTGGCTGGGGAATTCTGGGAGTTGAAGTCCGGACATCTTCAAGTTGCCAAGCTTGAGAAACACTGATCTAAGTAATTCATGAGGGATTCTATGTGCACCACAACATATGCCCCACTAAAGATCCTCCTGATCTTCTCTTTGTTACCTTCCCATTTGTCTTAAATGACTTTGCAAAACGTTGAAGACTGCACTGATACCCAACCTATACAAAGTGAAATAATAACTGTGATTCCCACTACTTGGGGTGAATTGATCACCAAAGAACTGTTACTTTGTACAACCCCCTAAGTTAGTGATTCATGTCCAGTTTGTGATTTCAGATCATCTCCAGTCTGTTTTGAATAAACCAAGTCAGACTCATTCTATCTGGAGAAACAGAAGAAGGGACGAGATAAAAGAAGAGCAATGTGGCACAAAGAAAAGAAGATCCCAAAACTAATGTGACATGGCAGAAAACTAACATAGCTCTGACTAGGACTTGCAAATTAAAACTGAGACATTGAGGCTACTAGTAGGAAGGGGGAACAAAACAAGAGGTAGTCCTACCTCTATGTATACATAGTCCTTAACTTACAGCCATTCACTTAATGTCTGTTCAAAGTTATGATAGTTCTAAAAATGACTTACAACCAATCCTTACACTTATGACCATCACAATGGACCACATGATCAAAATTTGGATGCTTGGCAACTGAATAACTGAATAACATAATTGGAAGGAACCTTGGAGGTTTTCTAGTCAAACCCCCTGCTCAAGCAGGAAATTCCTGAATACTATTTGAGACCAATGGTTGTCCAATCTCTATTTAAAAACCTCCATTTCTGGAGGCAAGCCGTTCCACTGATTAATTGTTCTATCAGGAAATTTCTCCTTAGTTCTAGGTTGGTTCTGTCCTTCATTAGTTTCCATCCATTGCTTCTTTTCCTGACTTTTCCTGACCCTCACCTCTCTCCAGGCCTTCAGAAAAGCCGTTAAAACCTGTCTGTGTCGGCAGGCCTGGGGTCGATGAGTTCCCTTCCCCTCTCAAATCGTGTGGCTGTTGGTTGTTTTAAATTCCCTGTACTTTTTGTTGTAGTTCTTGTGTTTCCCTCTCTCCTTTGGGTTTGTGCGCTGCCCTGAGTCCCGCCGGGAATAGGGCGGCATATAAATAAAATGAACCTTGAACCTTGAACTTCAGTTGCTTTGGAAAATAGGTGACTCCGTCTTCTTTGTAACAGTCCCTCAAATATTGGAACACTGATATCATGTCACCCAAGGTCTTTCTTTTCAATAGACTAAACATACCCCATTCCTGCAACTGTTCTTTGTAAGTTTTATCCTCCAATTCCCTAATCATCTTTGTTGTCCTTCTCTGCACTCTTTCTAAAGTATCAATATCTTTTTTATATCATGGTGACCAAAACTGGATGCAATATTCCAAGCGTGCTCTTACCAAGGGGTTATAAAGTGGTGTTAATACTTCATGTAATGTTGATTCTATACTTCTATTAATACAGCCTAGGATTGCATTGGCTTTTTTTTAGCAGATGCAGCATACCGCTGGCTCATATTTAAGTTGTTATCCACTAGGTCATGAGATCACCATTTGCAACCTTTCCAACTGGCTTCTGATAAGCAATGTAAATGGGGGGGGGGGGGCAGATTTGCTTAACAACCATAGCAAAAAAGATAGCAAAATCAGGCACAATTCATTTATTACCCGTATCATCTAGCAAGGAAATTTCCAATCCCAATGAAAGTCATGAGTTGAAAACTACCTGTATTAAGGCTAGGGACATTTCTGTTTTAATTTTCTGATATCATCTTGTATATTAGGTATTTTAAGTCACACCAAAACAATGTTGACATAGTTGATCTATCTTACTAGATAAAGAATAGGTGTGGGGGGAGTTGAACTCTGTTGCTATACATGTTGATGGCTGCAAGAATTCTATATGTCCAGAAAAGGGTGTTAACTCCCACAAAGGAAGAATGGATTGAAAAGATGATGGGACTGGCAAAGATGAGAAGCTGACTGCATTAATTAGGGACAAGAACGTACCTAATTCTTAGGTAAATAGTTTTGTGGTTATTGGGAAACCACTTCTGGACTTTCTGTGTGAAAGAGAAAAAAAATGAAACTTTCAGGGTTTGAAAACTAAGCCAGCTAATGTTACAGAAATGGCTAGTTGTCATTATTTGGCATAACTAAAATGATATTATAAATTTAGTATGAATCTTACTGCACCCACTACTTTTTCAATCCCTCCATCACTTTTTCCTCTCTATTCCCTTTCCTTTTCCATTTTTCCATTTACTTTATTTCTATTTGTATTTCATATTAAGGAAAATTTAACTATATCATCTATCTATCTATTTATCATCTATCTATACACATACACCATGCCAGGTGACACTAGAAATCCATTTAGTTAAAAGACCTTGTGATCAATCTTCCATTTCTATGTTCACTGCTGAAGATTAAGTGAAATGGAGGTATTATCACTGAAATCCAAGAAAAGAAAGATGAGACTCCACGTGACGAGAACAGGAATAGGACTAGCAAGTTGCCTGCTATTTATAAAATGTTTGAGGAACAGAGGAACAAATTGAAAAGTATCACCAAGCTGCAATTGGCTGGTCAGATGATTGGCATCCAGCTGGATCCTTCAGTCATTCAATTGAGCATCCCAAACTCCCAGGGAGGTTAAGACCTGGAGTAGACAGCTTTCTCTCTTACAAGAAATGCTGTCAGCAAACAGCTCCCGAAGATTTTAAGATTGAAACAGCCTCTCCAATGTGCTTTTGAAAAAAAAAGCACAGAGCCTCGGTTTAACGTTATTTAATCGGGCTCTTCAGCAGTAATAAATCATCTGCATATTGGAGAAAATGGATAATAATCCTAATAAATAATTATCCCACTTCATAAAAGCATCTAAAAGACAATTTCCACTAAACCAATTGCTTTTTTTTTCCTGTGACCCACCAGCATTGTAGAATTTAATTACTCATCTTTTACAGCACAAAATGATTGGTGTGTGTTTTATTTTTAAAGCTGTCATGTAGTCAGACAGGAAGCGAACCCAGCATTCACTTGGTATTTGTCTTCTGCTCTTGCTACATTGGAGTAGTGGCAGAACTATATTGCTTTTATGTAAGGACATGTGTGTGTTTGTGTGTGTCCGTGTGAGTGCTTTGCAGCTGCTGTGAAGGGTGAATGGTTGGGGGGGAAGCCAATGGAAAGATGTTATCTACTGAAATAAGGTTGAGAAGAACATTTTTAACATTTTTCTAAGATCCCACTAAACTGGTATATGGGTGCAATTTGTTGGAAGATTTTAGTATCAATAAAGGAGAATATTTGTAGCTCAGGGTTGAAATGAGGGGTCCTTGGTGCTCTCTGATGTTGGTTGCTTTCTTGCAGTTGTTTGATTACCCAAACTAGGAAACCTCAGTGCCAACTCAACAACTTCACTGCACTGATGATGTTGCCTACTTTGTGTAATGAAACGTCTGCAAGAAAACAGCCAACCTCAGAGAACACCAAGGAAGCACTCAAGTCTTTGCCCCATTACCTTGGCCCATTCCCACTCAGACCCCTTTAGTTAAAGTATATTGACTGCCAAAGTCCACGAAGAGAGCCTTCTCTGGCATTGCCCCCATCCTGTGCCCAGAGGTGAGTCAGCCCCCCACTCTTCTGGCTTTCTGAAAAGGAGTCAAAACATGCTCTGCGGCCTCATGTGGGGAGGCCCCACAGTTTATTATATTGTGTTATGTTATGTTGTGTTGTGTTGTGTTGTGTTGTGTTATGTTATGTTATGTTATGTCATCATATCATATCATATCATATCATATTGTTCTGACCCCCCTCATTCCACACCAAAACACACTCCAAGCCAAAGATAAGTTACGGCACTTAATTAACAGACAGACAGGTCCTTGGCAGCAACCCAGCACAGACAAGCTTGGGCAGCAATAAACACAGATAAGGCTTGGCAGCAATCCAGCCTGCCAAGCTCATACAAAGTTGTCCGACATTCGATTCTGTGTTGACTTCTGCAAACAGGGCATGTGCACAAGTAGCCTTTTTATAGTCTGGAGAGGAGCCTAATGACCGTCAGCTGAATGTACTTACCTCCTGTAATTGCGTAATTATTCCTGATGCCTAGTAGCTCTTCAATGGCGTGCATCCAGGAACAACTCACTACTGGCCTCCGGCTCACTCTCCCTTGTCTCCTCCCCACTGGTCCAAGGCTCAGGTGCCTCCTGGTGGCCAACCAGCCTCTCTGTGCCCTGCTTGGAGTCGGAACCCTGTCCAGGGTCCTCCAGAGCGAACTCAGAGGGTCCCTCGCTGTCGGAGTCTGGTGGCAGCTCCAACGGCTCCTGCTGGGCCACAACATTTTATTATATTATATTATATCATATTAAACATTGTATTGTACACCATATAGAGGTGATATTCAGATGGTTCAGACCTGTTCACATGAATCAGTAGCAGAAATTGCACCCTCTCCAGCTCTATGCCATCCTATTTAGGTATGTTTTTTGAGGCCGTGCACATGTGCAGAAGGCACACACACGAGCAAAGCACATGCACAGGTTAGAGTTAACCCATCCCTGACCACCCAGACTCTGAGGGAGATGGGTGGTTCAATAGCAATAGTGCTTAGACTTATATATCCTCTTTAAGCTTTTTACAGAGTCAGCCTATTGCCCCCAACAATCTGGGTCCTCATTTTACCAACCTCGAAAGGATGGAAGCCTGAGTGAACCTTGAGCAGGTCAGGATCGAACTCCTGGCAGTCAACAGAATTAGCTTGCAATACTGAATTCTAACTATTGCATCATCACGGCCACCATGCCTCAAACTCATCCACATGGTTCAAAAATGTGAAAAATAAAATAAATAATAAATAATTCAGGTTTAGCTCTTTGGCAATTTGAAACAGGAATACATGTAGGAACTTAGGCTTTGGGGAATTTGAGCTAATGGTGCCCAGAATGTTGGACTTATGTCTCCAATGGATAGTTTCATTTCCTTTAATTTCTAGCTGCTTCGATCTCCCCATCCATGGCCTGTGCTCAGCAACAGAACCACTGGTGACACTTTGGAATTCAATGACCAATATGTCTATCAAACTGAATAAGAGTAAGGGGTGACCCATGCTGATAAACTACTTGTCAACTCATAAAGCATTCCTGGCCTGCTCTCGAGTTTCCATAGGCAGGAGGGGGGAGCTGCCATGAGCAGAAGCACATTCATGCATACATTTCTCCAGATTGTATCCCAAGTTACCAGAGTCATCTGGAGAGGCGTGTTTTCTACAGCCCACAACAGTACTCCATTGGAGAATGTGATTTATGACACACCCTGGCAGGAGGAAGGAAACAGGGTTATGGCTGGGCAGTTAATCACATGGGGCAGAGCTGACTCCACTCGGGTATGTACTGACATGTTACTCCTAATACATAACTGGATATCTTTTGAAACTTGGTTCAAGGCTCATGAATTAATTAGGGCATCCATTGGAACCTTGACACTACTATTGCTCTAACTCTGTCTGCAAAATATATTGTCCCACTGTCCACAGAATTCACAGTAGTTAGTTGTCAAGTACTTTTGTTTCAGCACAAAGACAACTGCTTCCCCTCTGATGCTTGAACTGGGAGTTGGACTAGAAGACCTTCAAGGTTCTTTCCAGCTTTATTCTGATTGGTTGATCCACTTGAGGTGTTTGGGGCAACTGCAGGAAGGAGGAGTCACTTTCATGCATTTCCAATGCTACATGCAATTTGAAAGCAGGCAACTGAAGCACTAACAAGTTTAAATAAAGACACTGTTCACTTTGCACAATCAAAAGTTTGTTCCAGATCTCAGATTCTATAAGGCACATCATTTGTATAAAGCTATTTATCAGTATTTTAACCGATACTTGGAAAATTGATCTCTGGGCTGTATGTATCATTATTATTATCAATCATTTTTTTCCCTTTGGATATTTACTGTAACCAGGATTACAGATACAAATTGTCTATAACTGAATATGCAATACACGATGCACATTTACATAATGTGAGTTTTAATGTGTCTTAATTAGTGTGTCTTAATGTGTACATTAACAGCAAAATCTGATGAAGTAACCTAGGGCTATGCAAAACCTCTCTTTGTTCCATGTGACAATTCTGTTTTCTATATTGATTGCATTAGAAGTTTGGAAGTGTCATCTGCATAATGTATAATGATTACTTCACAATGTGGTAAAAATTCTGCAGACTGTTATAAAAAAAAAGCTGATGGTAGAGATAGATAGACAAACAGACAGGCAGACATTTTCACAACGCCCTTCCCTCTTTTATAGGAATCATTTCAAGTTTGGATTTGAGAATATAGAATAATAAAGTTGGAAAGGACCTTGGAGGTCTTATAATCCAATGCCCTGCTCATGCATGAGACACCATATAATTTCAAAGAAGTTTCTTAAAAGCCTACAGTGATGGAACACACACAGCTTCTGAAGGCAAGCTATTCTAATGGTTAATTGTTGTCACAGTTAAGAAAATTCTCCTTAATTCTAGGTTGTGTCTCTCTTTGATTAGTTTCCATCCATTGTTTCTTGTTTTTGTCTTGTGGTGTTTTGTATCCCCCCCCCTTCTTTGTAGCAGTCTCTAAAATATTGGAACATTGCTATCATGTCTCAAATTTAGACAATGCCTAAATTAATGGCCCTGAATGATACGTATGAGCAGCACCCCTGTCTCCAAACTGCTCTATAGCTCCTAGAGTAGGGGGGTCAAACTCACGGTCCATGGGCCACATGTGTCATGCACTGGTCATGCCCAAACCCAGTTGAGTGAAGGGGGAAAAAGTTACATGATGATGCTGTGATGACACGAGTTTGACATCCATGTCCCAGAGATCAATTACAGCAGATATCTTGTTTTTCCCCACCTCGCCTGCGCGCTATGCACACAGAATCTTTAGCAACAGATGGATGGCACTTCTACATAATCCAAAGGATGCTCCCATTGGCCTTCTCCTACTTCCTATCTTCTGTTTCCTTCCTTAAGAATGCAGTCGTAAAGTTCTTAAATTGCACTGCTTGAATGAGAAACCATTCCATCCTCTTTAAACTAAAGGAACAAATTGCAAGCATTTTGGACGATCCTATTTTTTTAAAAAAAATCATTGACAGTTGAGAAAGTTTTTTTTAAAATTACATTTGTATTGCTAGTAAGGTATGTCATTTTAACAAATGGATTCGGTAACCTTGAAACGTTACTTGCTAATCCAATACTTTCCAAAACACTCTCGTTCATTTCTTCCTAACTCCTTTCCAAGCCTTTTAAACTCCAGTTACTTATCAATGCAAATGCTTGGATAAATAATAAATATCTTAATCATTTGTTCTTCTTATACTGTTTGAAATTTCAAGAAACATGTTCTGATCAAGGTTTCAGAGAATCATATTGGCAGTAAAGAAAGTGTATTTTCCCCCAACATTTAGCCAACATTTAAAAAAGCAGCCAATCATGTCGACATTCTAACATGTTATTTTCCTTAAATGTTGCTGACACACATATTTCATTAGGCAGCAAACATTGTAACCCACCAAGGCAGATTCCCTGCTAAGACCAAAGGCTTGTAGGGAATTGCATTAAGTGTCATGTCATTGGAGCAGAAGGTAACACATATCCACCCTCATTTGATCTGAGAAAGCAAAATAGGATCAGACCACATTTAAGACCTAGGCTTAATATCTGGGCTGGACACCAGACTGAGGAGTTTGGATTCAGAATTTGCCTTATCTATCATCATTGTTCCATGCCAAGAATGAATGATTGTAGATTGTAGAAGTTTATTTATATGCCGCCCTTTTCCCTGGGGGGACTCAGGGCGGCTCACAACCCAAAGAAAAGGGGGGGACACAAACTTTTAACATATAAGACAATACATAATTAAAACACAACATTCATACTATTCGGGCGGGTTACAGTCTTAGCCCCAGGCCTGACGGGATAGCCAGATTCTGAGGGCTGTGCGGAAGGTCTGGAGGGTGGCGAGGCTACGAATCTCCACGGGGAGATCGTTCCATAGGGTCAGAGCTGCCACCGAGAAGGCTCTCCTCCGCATGGTTGCCAGTCGGCATGAGAATGATACCTCAGCCCCACCCCCTGAACACTGTACACCAGTCATAGAGGTTGAAAAACTATTCCAGAAGTCAGTGGTGATTCAACCCAGTGCTGTCGTCATCTCCAAGAAGTCACCTGCAAAGCTGATGACAAGTTATCAACAAGGCAATAAATAAATGATCTATGATATGCTTTAAAGCATTTTTATTGAGAGTCCACAGCATATCATCAGTATGCCTACAGGCATCTCCTATGGAGTTGATTAGGCTCTACCTGATTTAGTTTATTGTACACAATTTAATTAAAAAATAAATTACATGTCAGCATGATGTCTACTTGTACTTCTGATGCTTTTTTAATTCTACTTTTAAAATATTTTTTTAAAAAGCGCCATGTTTTTGATCATTTTCTTTCATATTCTTAATCGATGAATGAAATATTTTTTCTTTAAAAAAAAAAGAGGGGAAAAGCAGTTCCAAATTTGCTTAACATCAACAACATGCCTGTAGACCACACACTGGCTTGATGAGAAACAATGATATAAGAGCCGTGGTGGCGCAGTGGGTAGAGTGCAGTACTGCAGGCCACTTCAGCTGACTGCTAGATCAGCAGTTCAGCGGTTCAAATCTCACCGGCTCAGGGTTGACTCAGGCTTCCATCCTTCCGAGGTGGGTAAAATGAGGACCCGGATTGTTGTTGGGGGCAATATGCTGACTCTGTAAACCGCTTAGAGAGGGCTGAAAAGCCCTATGAAGCGGTATATAAAAATCTGCTATTGCAGATTTGATAAAGCAATTGTAAGGATCCCTCCATTGGGCAGGTATGGGAACCTTCTGAAAACCTTAGAGTTCAGATTCAACACCTCCCTTATCTGTCACCATTGTTCTATTCTTAGAATGAATTTGCTAAGGAGCCACGGAAGTCTCAGCTCCCATTGATTATAAACCTAAATTGCTTTTGTGCTTCAGCTTCCTTCACTTAACAGTAAGAAATGTTCCCATCCCGGACAAGAAAATAGATAAGCCAGGAGCAGAGCATGTAATTGATAGGCATGGGAAAGATTCTTTTCTGCAGCCCAATAGATTCAGGAAGGAAGGCCCATATTGACCTCACTTGCTGAATCTATTTTGGATACCTCGCCTGAATTCCCAGCATAGTTCACAGAAACGTAAATAAAACTGTACCTGTAAATCAAACCCTGTAAGAATATAGTTTAGGGATAAGCAACCTTTGGGGGGCTAAGGAAACCTCTGGAATCTCACAGGTTGATGGGGGATTCAGAATCTGCAGGAACGTTAACAGAGATTACTTACTTCTTATCAAAAGGGATTAAATAGCAATAACAATAGCAGTTAGACTTATATACCGCTTCATAGGGCTTTCAGCCCTCTCTAAGCAGTTTACAGAGTCAGCATATTGCCCCCAACAACAATCCGGCTTCTCATTTTACCCACCTCAGAAGGATGGAAGGCTGAGTCAACCCTGAGCCGGTGAGATTTGAACAGCCGAACTGCAGAACTGCAGTCAGCTGAAGTAGCCTGCAGTGCTGCATTTAACCACTGCACCACCTTGGCTCTTAGCCAGCTACAAAGCACTTTTTTAGTAGAAAATGAACTAGCTCCAACATTTGAGCTTTTTCTAATGTCCCCATGAATGTCAGGAAGAAAAATATTCAAAATGGTAGGAGCAAATTGATTGTGGAAGGAATTATCTGGTGGAATGGTGATATAGGAAGTTATCACCCAGCCCTCTCCCAGAAAAATGAAATATCCTAGGAAATATTGAAAGGGCAGAATATTTCTCTGGATGTGAAACAAAAGAAACATGTTTTAAAAGACAGAATAGCTGCCTGCAGCTTCCTGCCCATCCCCCTTTGTCAATGAGCCATTAAAGCCTGAGCTAGTCCACTTTAAATAATAAAAAGAGTTCTCCCCTTCAGCTCCAGAGTGATGGGATTAAGGCATAACCCAACACGCCACACGCCATCTGAGAATTCAACCAAGCGTTCTGGATTCAAAACGCAGCCTAGAGAGTTGCCCCTGCATGGCCCCATGGGAGTCTGACAACCAATCAGAATACATTTCTTACACAGGAACAGGAAAGAGAGAGGTGGGACTGAACAGGTTATAAAAAGCCTAGCCAACCCCTCCCTCAGCCCTTCTCTTCTTCTCCACCAACATTGAAGCATGTGATCACCTTTTCTGTTCAGGACTCAAGCCATGTGATCCTGTTCACCAATAAACCATCTTTCCAAGCAGCCTCCATGTCTCCAGTGTCTTTTTCCCCACTTGGAGCCGAACCCAGAAGGACATTTCTTCCAACAGTGAGATCAGGCCAAGCTTGACAACAACCTGTTGGAGATGTTCTACATTCTCCTGCACCAAATAAGAGTGGGAGTTAGTCAGATTCTCCTTCTGGCTTGAATTTTATGAACTTTGGGTCTCCTTCCAGCTTGAATTTTATAAACTTTGCTGTAGGTAAAGATGATGATGCTTTGTTTGCAGTCTTCCAGCTTCCTACATATTTTTTTATTTTATTTTGAGAAAACAAAAGTCTAGTTAGACAGGAAGCCTGACAAACACTGAGATAGTCCTCTGGGGGAGGGGGAGCAGAGTCTATGGACTCCATGTTGCCTATTTTTGATGTAGCTACTCCATCATAGGAAGGAGAATGGTCATGTTAGTGAAGCGATTGACTAAGCCAAACTTGGAGAAAGAGGAAGCCCAACAATTTAATTCATGCTGAGCAATGCAGACTCCTAAATTCAATATACCCACCGGAGAAACATGTCTAAAAATGCCATCAATCCTCTGAAAATCCTGGACTCCATTATTTAATTTACATCATGAGAAAAGGGTGGTAAAAGTACCTAGCTTCTTATTTTGTCCCCATTTTTTTTTATTATTATGCATTTCTACCATAGCTGCAAGAACATGTTGATTCTAAAATCAGCATAATAAAAACAAACAAACCACGACGTTGGTGGATTTTTATATTTTGCAGAGTCTGCAAAAATTCTCAGCTACTGCACTGTTTGGAGACATTTATATAACATCATATTGATGTTGTGAAGTGCTTTACTTCCACCCTTGTCTTCCCAGAGACAGCTTGTTTTCAAAGGGAAGTGAAGGGAAGTTCAAGGTTAACTGAGAGCATATCCCCTGCTTGATTCTCTTCCCCTGCTCTTGACTCAAGCCAAGCTTAATTTTCCCTTGCTTTCCATATGTGGGATCAAACAGCAGGAGGGAAGTGACCACCAGAGGATTGTGGCACTCATATTTAATTTGTTGCTTTAAAAAGAAGAAAGGAAGGATTTCCCCCCCACCCCCCAGGAAAAGTAATAATAGTGTTAGGTGTGCAAAGCTATAATTAGATACCCTATCAAGAGTCTTTTACTGAGTCATATTCCCTCATGCTGCTTTGAAAAACAAGCTGTAACAAGGTGCCCTTTTCTTTAACTAATGTGAACTTTGTATAGCTGGAGGATTACTAATATGGCTCTTGTCAGGGCTTCCAGTTCTGTGTTTTCCATTGATAAATATCTCCATTGGTAGCTGAATCCTTGAGCCAGTTAGAGTTGCTGAGGCCCAATGCCATCCCACGTTCTTTAGTTTGCTATCAGATATGCAAGACAGTTTTCATTCATATTGAGCCGAGGTGGCGTGGTGGTTAAATGCAGCACTGCAGGCTACTTCAGCTGACTGCTAGATCAGCAGTTCAGCGGTTCAAATCTCACCGGCTCAGGGTTGACTCAGCCTTCCATCCTTCCGAGGTGGGTAAAATGAGGACCCGGATTGTTGTTGGGGGCAATATGCTGACTCTCTGTAAACCGCTTAGAGAGGGCTTAAAGCCCTATGAAGCGGTATATAAGTCTACTGCTATTCCCCAGATACAGAGGTAGGCTGCTGGGGGTTCGCACAGGTTTGGGCAATCCTCTAGCTAGGATTCTGCTGAGTCCGGTGTACCCCCAAATGCCATCCCTGGCTGCCCCCTCCCACTGCACCCTGCCCCTCCCACCCCACCTTCCCTCTCCAAGGAGTCTCCATGTGGACATTCATCATGCCAGGTAAGTGCAGGGCCCATGCGGAGGCTCGTGGAGCGGGGAAACGGGTCTACCGGAAGTGCCAAAAGTCCAGAAACAGGCCTGTTTCTCCAGATGACCACCAGAGCCCGGGGGAAGCAGTTTTTGTCCTCCCAGAGGCTTGAGGAAAGCCTTCAGAGCTTGGGGAGTGTGAACCACCACCACCTCCGCTGTGGTGCAGGAGCCTGACTAGGGCATGCCCACCATGGCCACGCCCACCTAGAAACAGAGCAGCGAACCCATTGCTACAATCTTTGAAGCTCACCCCTGCCCAGGTACACTTATGCCCCTGCAACAGTGGTGGGTTTCAAAAATTGTTCGAACCTACTCTGTAGGTGTGGCCTCCTTTGTGGGAGTGGCTTGTCACCCATGTGACTGGATGGGAGTGGCTTGCCGCCCATGTGACCGGATGGGAGTGGCTTGACGCCCATGTGACCAGATATGAAGATGCCGACGACACTTGTCAGAACCACCTTATATTACCTCACACACAGCACTGGCCTGCATAAGAATATTATGTAAACTTGTTTTCTAAAAGGCATCTTTGGTTTGCGTTAAAATAACTTCAACACACGCAATGTTCTGATTGCACCACAAACGCAGTAGTCATCCTTACCTTTCACAGAGGCACTGAGTTTTATAAATATGAGCATGATAGTATAGAATAATCATATCCAAGGACCAGTGGTGGGTTTCAAATAATTTTGGAACCTCTTCTGTAGGTGTGGCCTGCTTTCCGGGTCCACTGGTGGAACCTCTTCTAACCGGTTCGGTAGATTTGACGAACCGGTTCTACCGAATAGGTGCGAACTGGTAGGAACCCACCTCTGCCCTGCAATAATCCCAATGATCTCAGACAGAGAACATCACTTTTGAAGGATCTCTGAATGCTTTTTTTGGGGGGTGGGGGACGATGTCCCACAGTTGGCCCTTAAAACAAGAAAAGCTCCAGTTCTTCCAAGCCACACAAATGGGTTTCCCATATTATACAACTGAAGAAAAGCAATCCTGATAGAAAGGATGAAGACAAGAAATAACATTAAGTCCCTTAAAATCCATAAGCAGAGGCCACCCTCATCAATAAGCCACAGTGAATATGGCAGCCGCTTTTTAAGGTAAGGGGTTTTAAACAAATAAGGTGGAAATGACTCAGGGAGAAGGTTAAGGATGCAGATGAAGTAGTGGAGAAAGAAAGACAAACAAAAAGCAGCTAAGACACCTAACAGCTTTTAGTAGGACTCCTAAGAGAAGAAGTATTGTAGGCCTTGAGGCAAAGGAAAAGGACATGACCATTGTTATGCATTGTATATAGTTGTCAGTTGAAGTTCTCAGTCTGGTCCTCTATTGGAGCGGGAAAATATTTTCTCCTGATTGGTGTGGGCTGATCAGCTTCCCTATAAAAGGAGCTGTGTCAGCCAGGGAGAAACAGTTGCCTCACAGGCAGTATTGAATAAAAAGCTGTTAGAAGTCATTCAGGCCTTGCCTCCATTCTTCACATAATAGCCATTTGTCCTTTCTCTGCTCTCCAGAATCTCTCCCCTGCTTATGATTGACAGAGTTATCAAACATTCAAATTTAGAGTTATTAATCTGAGCCCCCTTTGTATTCTCAGAAATCTCTGAACAGGAGACATTTCGAGAAAGGCTGTCTTTTTGGGGAACTTCCTGAAAAGCATGGCAATTGTCTGCAAGACGTTATCTCTTTCTTTTAGAATTAATAGCATGGATTACTATCTGTGAGAATAAATAAACCAAGCTGGGCCTAAGAGACAAAATAGCTGCTAAACCTTTTTCAACCGGCAAGATGATCCAATGGAGCCCACCCATGTTGGTCCCACTCGGAGATATATGCTACGAGTGAAAGACACTGCCCCTTCACATCTTTGGATATAATCTGTTGGCTCAGGATTTAACCAGGACAGCCTGCATTTGAGCCTGAACTCAAACAATAAATGGTGCTATTGTCTCTCCCTAGATTAGGAGAATAATATTTAAGATGGTACAATTAAGTTGAATTTGATCTCCAGGCAGAAAATCCCACAAGTGCTTATCACCATTTTGCAGGCTATAAAAATGGAACCATATCCTGCCCCCTACTGAAAGGAATGCATGGGCATGGACAACCACTCCCAATTACATGCATAATCATGTGATCATGCAGAGGGAATCTGGACACAAAGGTGATAACACCTTGTCCAACTTACTGTCCCCAGACATCAATGGGTATCTGTAATCTGTAGAAAAGATACGTGGCACGACAAAACCGCGCTCGACTAAAGCGCGCCCGATTAAACCGCGTCGCTGACGTCATCAACAGGGCGACAAGAGCGAGCGCGGAGAAAGAAGGGCGCTTTAAATAGCGCTTTGAAAGCAAGCCGATTCAAGTTAAGATAAGGGTTAGGTTTAAGGTTAGGTTAAGGGTTAGGGTTAGGTTTAGGGTTAGGTTAAGGGTTAGGTTAAGGGTTAGGGTTAGGGTTAGGTTAAGGGTTAGGATTAGGTTTAGCGTTAGGTTAAGGGTTAGGTTTAGGGTTAGGTTTAAGGTTAGGTTAAGGGTTAGGTTTAGGGTTAGGTTAAGGGTTAGGTTTAGGGTTAGGTTTAGGATTAGGTTTAGGGGGGTTAGGTTTAGGTTTAGGGGTTAATTTTAGGTTTAGCATTTACAGCATGCTTTTTTCTCCACGCTGTTGTCGCGCTGTGATGACGTCAGCTACGCGGTTTCATCGAGCACCCTTTAGTCGAACGCGGTTTTGTGGTGGAACCAAAAAGATAGACTTATGGGAATTTCTTGCATCAATAGCTCATCTTTTGGACAACCGAATCTGAGACTTTTCACAAGATTCTGAAGTTATTGCTTTCTCTGCTTTTATTCATTGTTCTGATATGAACCCACTGTATTGATAAACTATCCACTGCATGGCCCTCCCTTCACTGATAATGCTTCCAGCATTTCATTCCCTTTCTATTCTCATCTATATCAACTATTTTCTTTCCATGCCTCTTTTTTTTGGCTTGATCTAACAAAATAGGTTATCTACTCATTGTTGTGCAAATGAGCCAAAGTCAACATTCCACCAGCTCACCTTCCGGCAAACAAGGATGCTTTTTTGAAGAACTAGCAGCAAGGGTGGGGCAAGGGGCATCCTGACTTCTCTCACTTCACATTGCAAAAGCATCATGGGTCTGTAGGAATGTCCCCTGTTGCTTTTTATACAGTGCTCAACTCTTCAATTGCCTACAGAGCCAGACTCCTGCCATATTCATAAAGTGGCACTTTAATCATCAGAAAATTCATCTGTTTCATTGTTATGGCTACTTGCTATGACTTAGGAGCAGCTGATTCAGATATACAGTACCTTTAGAATATGGTGCAATCATGACAGAAAAACTGTTGCATTAAATCCCACAGAGTAGATTGCTGGGTGTGGATAGCACTGACATACGGAGCTCTATGTGGCAATTGGTTTTCTTTTTTTTCTTTTCTTTTTTCTTTTTGCTTCATGAAAGAAGATCAAAATACTCAACACAGAGAAGCATCCTCTTCTCTCCGCGGGTGAATTTCAAGCTGAAATTTTTGAAAACCAGTTCCTAATATCCAGTTCTTAGTATCTCAAAACGCAGAGATGTTTATGTTTGTTTTGTTTTTTTAAAGGGCAATCCTTCTCTGGGCTAATTTTTAATCACAACATTAAGTATCTTAGTAATATGTTCCTTTGAAATTCTCTTTAGGGATTTGTCAGGCCCTACTGTGATTCTAGGTATGGTTGGTTCATGTGCAAGTTGCTATATCCTTAATTCTTCATAAAAGAATTAGTGAGTTCCCCAACAAATGATAGTCCTGTTTTTAGCTGTAGATTCTTCTTCCATTTTAGTTCTCCCTGTGCCATTTTTTTTCATTTTTACTTCTGACTTTGAAACCAAACTATCTAGAAGAAATTCAGAGAGCAACAAGATGGAAGTAAAAATCCTACAAGGAGAGTTAGGTGGAACTAAGTATTCTTAGCCTTGAGAAGAAAAGATTATGGCACTTTTCAAATATCAGAAAAATTGCCACATGAGAAGACCAAGACTTATTCTGTAACATGCAATAGTATAGACCACAACATAATAGCAATAGCACTTAGACTTATATACCACTTCACAGTGCTTTACAGCCCTCTTTAAGTGGTTTACAGAGTCAGCCTCTTGTCCCCGACAATCTGGCTCCCCATTTTACTGACCTTGGAAGGAGGGAACATTGAGTCAACCTTGAGCCGGTGAGATTTGAACTGCCGAACTGCAGCCAGCAGTCAGCTGAAGTAGCCTGCCGTGCTGCACTCTAACCACTGTGCCACCTCGGCTCTTTCTAAAATGATTTTAAGTTACAGTTCCTTAACCATCATGAAAAACAACTCAGGAGTAAAGGCAATTTGATAAGAGTCTAAGACGATAGCTTCTTCATGACTGAATATGTTAAAGGAGAAGTTGAAAAACCATCAAGATGGAGGGTCTCATTTGGATTCTTACACTGAGCATTGGACTCAACAACTTAATGACTTGTCTATGGCTTTCTCTGAAATTGGGCGTCTGGTGTCCCTCTTCACCCATGAGTTGGGTGAAGAGAATATGAGAATAACACCCATGGGCTGTTATTCTTTCCTTTGCCCCAGATGTCCACAGATCACTGTGAACCATAATGTACTAAATATCAAAATAGACTGCGGTTTAATGAGTGGCTAAATCAATACTTCTGTTCCTAGCTGTTTTTTACCTATTTATTTTATTTTTATCTTTTCCAGTTCTTTCTTTTCTTACCCTGTCTTTGGGTTTTTATTTCTTACTGCTTCAGATCTACAAATATCCCATTACTGTATTATCTTTACGTCTTTCTTTGGAGACATGGCTCTAACCAAATTCGTTGTATTTAAGTACAATGACAATAAAGATTATACTTATACTTAGGCAACAAAAGTCCAGGGGTAGCTCTTAAAGACCTTCTGAAGATGTTGTTAGTTGTTTGTTTTAACAAAAACTAAATGTGAAAGCAAAGAATAATGGTCTATTAAGTATGAATTCATTAGTATCTCTAATGTATGTTACTTTTATTGTGAGTGCACAATATAATTTGAAGAGGAAAGTGTGGAAGTACCGGTATCTCTTTTGCCATTCTAAAGTCTTAGTCTAAATCAGTGGTTCTCAACCTTTCCAATGTCGCGACCCTTTAATACAGTTCCTCATGTTGTGGTGATCCCAACCATAAAATTGGTGTCTCGGTTCCTCAGACCATCGAAAATATGTGTTTTCCGATGGTCTTAGGCGACCCCTGTGAAAGGGGCGTTCGAACCCCAAAGTGGTCCCGACCCACAGGTTGAGAATCACTGGTCTAAATACTATCACCATGATATCTTTGAAACAAATAAAAGGCATCTCATCATATGTGTAAAGTATGTGTTATCATGCATCCAACAATGTACTGAGTCAAAATTGGTGACTATCAAGGCTACCTTCAGTCATAAACAGCTCATTGGGTGACTATGGCCACTCACTCTTTCCCCCTCAACCTATCTCATAGGATAGTAATGGTGAACCTTTTTTCCCTTGGATGCCAAAAGAGCATGTGTGTGCACGCATGATAGCACACACAGGCATGCCAACACCCATAATCCAATGACCACTCCAGGCCCCACACCCTGTGCATGCATACACAACCCTCACATGCTCCCCTTGCCCCCCGCGCATGCATGCACGACCCCTCTTTTGGTGCTAGCAGGCCTCCCTGAAGTCTCCTGGGACCAAAAACAGGGGGGTGGAGGGCACGGCGCACCACCTCTCCCTCTGTTTTGGTGCTAGCAGGCATCCCTGAAGCCTCCTGAAACCAAAAATGGGGGACTGGAAGCGCATTCTCCCACCCCACCCCGCCATGCATGTGCGCGCTTCTCCCAGCAGAGATCCAAAAATCAGCTGGCCAGTGGGAGGCGTGCACACATGTACAGTAGAACTGACCTGGGCGACAGCGCGTGTACCCACAGAGATGGCTCCAGGTGCCATGTGTGGTAAGCATGCCATAGGTTTGCCATCATGGTCATCGGATGATTCTTGTGGGGAGGAAGAAATGGAGGAAGGGGCACAGGAGAAGAGCCTTCTCTGCAGTGGCTCCTGCTCTCTGGATCCTCTTACCCCAAGATGAGATTGGCCCCCACACTTTTGATGTTTCAAATGAGCCTCAAGATCTGGCTCTGCCCGATATCTCAGGGATCCAATTTGAGAGCTTCATGCTGGAAGTGGTTGGCTAAAATTCAACACCACTCCCCCCCCCTCCTGTGCATCCAGGTCCCTTCTTTGTTATCTTGTCTCCTTGATTTTTATCTTTTAATCTGCTGTGTTTTTTTACAATGGATGATGTTAATGTTTTTCCAACGTTTTTATGTTGTAAGCCACCCAGAGTTGTTGGCACAAGATGGGTGGCAAATATATTTTATAAATAAGCAAACAAACAATGTATGACACCTCCATTTCTGAATGACGTAAAACTCATCAATGAATACATAAACAAAAAACCCAAATAATCCTACTTAGTTTGGCTATAAGGAAACAGCCCATGCTGGAAAGATATGCCAAAGTGTTATTTCCACGACACAACTGTCTCTGAAGCAAGTTAATGTAGTGAGAAAGAAATAGAGGAAGACTTCAGCTAGTATCCATCCACCAAAGGAGGCTTCATAGACCTCCATTAATATTCAAGTTTGACTTCTTTAAAGAGTATGACAATGTAGTCCATTTAGCCTGCTTTCTGTTCATTTGAATAATTTAGATTGCAATCCTAATTGCACTTACTTTCAGAAAGTTTCTTGGGAAATCATTGTGACAGTCAGCCAAGCTTATATGGGACTGCAAGGCTAAGAAATTTAAGGACAGCTTAATATGAAGTTAAAAATTACTAAAGGAACAATCAAACATTTGAATGAGGTCTCTGAAAACGAGCCATCAGAAAGAAAGACAGCAGCCTTATTCTATAGGAATGAAACCACAGGGGATACTTGATGGGACTGGGTGAAACCTATTCTAAAGTATTCAGTATCTTTATAAAGTAGACTTGAAGGTGATTTAGACCATTATGGGAAAGAGCAGAAAATGATCCTTGTCAACTAATGGAAGAACATCTGTCAGCAGAAGCACCCTGCTAGGCCATCTTCATTTTAACTTTCCATCCAAACATTTTTGGTGATAACTTACAAACCAAGATGTGTTATCCTTGAATTGAAATAATCCAGAACTCCAGACTAATTTATAGCTTTGAATAGCATTGGAGTTTCTGATAGGTCATCCATACAACAATTCCATTGTTCACTCTCAGAAGGAGAAAAAAATTGGAGTCCACTAGCACCTTTTCCAACTAACAAATATTATTAAAAGGCAGGACCCTCCTCCTATACTGTCTATTTTGGGGTGGGTGGGGAGAGTGGTCCCAAACAGGACTGGAGAATATCATGTGATCATACCTGAGCTGAGTAGCTGAAAAACACACATTCTAAAAATATGTGTAGGGTTTTTGTGTCTTCTGGTTTTGCCTCTTCTAGTTGGAGGGACAGACCTGCCTATCAACAATCATCCAGATTCAATTTGAGCAGAAGCATTTGAAGATTTCCACACTCCACCCCTTGCTGGTAGCTTCCATACACACACAAAGGGACCTCCTGGCTATTTGTTAGGGCAAAAGCCATTCAATTCAGATGTTGATTTCTCATGCAACTAGTAATTCACTCTGGAAACTCAACATGTAGCCTTCAGGTTTAACAGCTAAAAGTTAGACAGGCTGCTTTTATCTCCACAGCAACATACTCTAACCATTCCAATATGATACAGAGAATCCATGATTCTAGAAGTCACTCTTTAGAAAATTGTTATTTATAGAAGCACTTCTGAAAGACACACTTTACTTTTTGTCATTTGTTGGTCAATGAGTCGGTGGTGAAATTGTTGTATAACCAAGTGCCTGTAAAATAAAGATCATTTTTCCCAGAGTCTACAAATCTATTCTACATTAAATTGGAAAACAAACAAAAAAAGATTTTCAGAGCATGTGCTTCTAGCTACTGCTGAATTTCAATGTCCTTCAGAGTGATGATATCTCATTTCATCTAATATGTATTCCCCATATTTTTATTTTCAGCACCTACACACTGATCTTCAGGTCAGATTATATACATTTCAAACTGATTTATGCACTGGAATAATGTGCAAAGAGATTAAAGGTTTGGGGAGAAGAATTTTGGCATGGAAAAATAATAAAGTCACATACTCTTAGGACTAGTGGATGCATAGGTGATACCCTCGATCCTTGATGTCAATGTTTCTGAAATGCTAGCTAGTGAATGAAATCTCTGTATCCATCATTTTCTGACATCAGCTGTTAGAATACATATTACTCATCTATTTATTAGATTTTTATCCTACTTTTATTACTTTATAAGTAACTCAAGGGAACGAACTTACTTAATATACCTTCCTCTTCTTATTTCCTTCACAACAACAAAACAATGAGTTGGGTTGGACTGAAAGAGCATGATTGGCCAAAAGTTACACAACTAGTTTTTGGGACTAAAGCAGGACTAGAACTCACAGTGTCCTGGTTTCTAGGGTAGTACCTTCACCATTCCACCAAACCGGCTGAAGGTCTTCTAAACAGAAGGCAATTTAACATTATTTTATATAAAAAGTCAGATTTAAAAACTGCTGAAAAATATTCATAAGATGTTGGAGAACTATAAGTGGACAAATAGAAAGTGATTTTAAAAAAACTAGACTTCCCATCTGGCGCTGATTAAGGCTCTGCACAATTTAAAAAATTGCTTGTTCCACCTCTGGAGATACAAAGTGGACTGAAAATAATTCCACAAGAGCTGAACTGACAAAAAAAAGGAGTCAGTGAATATATCAGATTTTTGGAATCCCTTTCTAGATTAAGAAAAGTATTAGGGTTACCCACAACTTTGCTCTAGCCAGAGTCTCCCTGCAGAGAGATTGGAAAATAGTGATCTCTAGCATGGTTGAGAACTCTGTGAACAAGGGGACAAGACATCCTGCCTAAACCATGATTTGGCACCTTCAAAGGGATAATTAGTTCACCTATCAATGAAAACTATTAATCTGTGGAATGGCTTACCTCCAGAAGTTGGGTGCTCCATTATTGGAGGTTTTTAAGAAGAGATTGGATATCCATTTGTCTGGAATGGTATAGGATCTCCTGCTTGAGCTGGGGTTTGGACTAGAAGACCTCTAGAGTCTCTTCCAACTCTGTTATTCTGTCCCTCTCTAAACTATTTTAGGGAGTTGCTTGTTTAACGAGTTTCTAGATAAGGACCTTTTGAAAGATAAGCTGCATTATACCAGATTTTCTACACTGGATGAAAGAACCTCTAAGTAAGCTTAAGGCTTAACAACAAAAGCTTTAATTTTTGGAAAACCGCAAAGAAAAATGGGCTAAAATGTTGATTTTGGAAAGTTATAGCACTAGATAGACACTGAAAGATTGTTCTTTCATGTGGGATATTCATGTGGGATGAATATTTGTAAAAGAATACAGTAAGTATTTCAAATTTGTTATAAGAAACCCTCCCATGCAAAAGTTTTGCGGATTTGAAAATAAATAGATGACGAGAGGATTAAAACGCTGATTGGAGGAAACCAGGAACAAAAGACTACAGATCCATTTATGCAATGCAGCAACTCTATTTGTCTCTAGAAGAAATAAAGGCTGTTTGGGAACAAAATACTCGCAAATTACAGGATTGTTTGATACTATATCCAATAATATATAAAAGCAATGGAATATCATTGAATAAAACAGGGACTGAGAGACTTACCGTATTTGAATGTGGATTTGGATTTGTACAAAAATGCAGGGTTATAAAAGAGATATGGAAAAAAGACACTGAGGTTGTGAATATGGATTTTAAAATGCCAGCGAACTGGAAAATTATGCCAAAATAGGTTTACAAATGAAACCAGACAATGTTTTAATAATTAAAGGGGACATACAAATAATAAATCAAAAGAGTGATTTGGAAAGCTCTCTCATTTTAGATTTATAAAAGGAAGGTGTTAAACTAATCAAGCCGTTCCTGAGAGAAGTGAAAGAGACATTATTTAAGCTATTTCTGAAAGGAGACAAAGAGAAAATGATAAGAAATCAACTTCTGGGATTTTTTTGGATGGGATTAAAGATCAAGCGTTTTAAAAGAAAGCAAAAGGTTTATAAGGTAGATTTATCTGACCAAGAATAAAATATATATGTTGTGGTTTCTGGTAGATATTGATGAGATTTCCTTTGAAATAGGACTGAATGATGAGGCTTTCGGGAATAGTTTATAAATGGGGAGAGAACTCTTTTGGTTTTATGTTTTAGAGAAAGTGATATGTTGGATTTTAAAAAAATAATTAAGGCTAAAATATGTAAGTTACTGTTCCTGATAACTCTTAATAGACATTTGCTGATTGGGACTGAATTATGATTTATTTAATAATTTGTTTATTGATAAGGGATGAGATGCAAGGGACACAGTGACTCAATGGCTAAGGCACTGAGTTTGTCGATCAGAAACATTGGCAGTTTGGCGGTTCAAATCCCTACTGCCACATAACAGAGTGAGCTCCCGTTACTTGTCCCAGCTTCTGCCAACCTAGCAGTTCAAAAGCATATAAAAATGCAAGTAGAAAAATAGGAACCACCTTTGGTGGGAAGGTAACAGCGTTCCATGCACCTTCGGCTTTTAGTCATGCCAGCCACATGACCACGGAGACATTTTTGGACAGTGCTGGTTCTTCAGCTTTGAAATGGAGATGAGCACCACCCCCTAGAGTTGGGAACAACTAGCACATATGTGTGAAGGGAACATTTACCTTTACCTTTAAGAGATGAGATATGGTACAAAAGATGTATTATTATGATGGTTGGTCATGTTTAGACTGGATTTGGCATTTTTATCCACCTATCAACAACCCTAAGGACCTGGGATAGGCAGGTGTTGTTTGATGGTGTATTGTCACAAGATTTAAAAGTGTGGTGAGTAAGGCCTGGAGGACTGAGCTAAAGAAGGGGAGGGGATGGCTGGGAGAAGACAGTAAGGTAGCGGTAACTAAAGTAAACCCTAACCCTAAATTAAAACTATTTTGGTCTAATGCTTAAGGTAGTGGCCTAGGAATCAGGAGGGTCTGAGTTCTAATTCCCCTTAGGGTTGTTGTGGGAAAAATAAGTGTAAGGAATATTAGCTATCTTGAGCTGTTTGTAAAAAATAATAAAGGGGGGATATAAAGAAATAAATGAAAAAATAAATGAACTAAAGGTAAATGTAAAGGTTCCCCTCACACATATGTGTTAGTCATTCTCAACTCTAGGGGGTAGTGCTCATCTCCATTTCAAAGCTGAAGAGCCAAAGACACTCTGTGGTCATGTGGCTGGCATGACTAAAAGCTGAAGGCGCTCGGAACGCTGTTACCTTCCCACCAAAGGTGGTTCTTATTTTTCTACTTGCATTTTTACATGCTATAAAACTGCTAGGTTGACAGAAGCTGGGACAAGTAACTAGGATGAAGTAATTGGGGTGAAAGTCACTACGTATTCCTTGTCTTAATCCCTGGAAATCTTTGAGGGGTTTCGGGGGCATCTTTCTTTTGAGGTGGGCACTTTTGCTGTCGAGGGATTACAGCTAATAATCACTAATTATTTTTCTGATCCTTTTCCAGAAGATTTTTGTTGCCTTGTGTTGTCTATAGGTTTGATTGTGTTACATTCCTGTGTTTTTGCTTTTAATTGTGCATGTGAGCTGTTGAGAGTTATTTATTTCTTAAATGTATATGCAGACTGACTTTCAGCAACTCAACATTTATATGATGCCTTGTGTTGTCTTCTGATATATTTGTGTTACATTCCAGTGTTTTGGGTTTTTTAATGCTGTGTGTGTCAGGCCTGGAAGCCATATTTTACATTCGGCCTTCAGACCTGCCACATTTTCTGCTGTGGGAAAATGGGAGGGGGGATTATATGGAGTATGGAAGATATATAGTCTAAATAACATTCCCTTCTCAGAGAGTCAAGGACATCTTGCCCTGCACCTAGAATGGCATGACTGAGAGGCATCTCCAGTTGGATCACTGCCCAATTGGACCATATGATGGACATGTGGGTGCTGGGCAGGAACTTGAACTTTCACTTGGGTGGGGAAAACCTGGAAGCTTTCAGATTTGGATTTTCCCAGTTGTGCCAATATGACTTCTTTAATAAAAAAAGAACTTAAGAGGAAGTCTCAGAGACTTTTTTCAAAGGAGATGTTACTTAGAACCCTGACAGTATGTTTATTTTTTGTGATCCACCAAGAGTTTTTGTGATTGTAATTCTTGTGATATATATTTGACTAATAACTAAGTAAATAATATTTTAGATCCAATTTTTAAAAAAATGGTACGACAGGTATGCAGCAGCCCCAACTTTATCCTAACAAATACCAAAACTTGATATAAGTATTTGAATGAGACACCGGTAGGAAACAATAGAGCTGAAGACTAGATTGAAGACAACTGTAGAAAATGCCAATGACAAACCATGTCTGCACCCAGAATACTACATGGATACTACATATGACATCACAGAAGTCAATTCCAACTCATAGGAGATTTTATCTTGAAAAGGTATGTGAAAATACATATAACAACTTTTTTTGAAGGTTTGAAGGTTAATTTTATTTATATGCCGCTCTATTCCCTGAGGGACTCAGGGCGGCTCACAAACCCAAGGAGGGGGGGAAAGGTAAACATAAAGAAACTACAACAGAAAAGGTACAGGGGAATTTTAAAATCAACCAACAGTCACACGATTCGAGAGGGAAAGGGAACTCATCAACCCCAGGCCTGCCGACACAGCCAGGTTTTAGCGGCTTTTTGGAAAGCCTGGAGAGAGGTGAGGGTCCGAATCTCTGTGGGGAGTTCGTTCCAAAGGGCCGGAGCAGCTACAGAGAAGGCCCTCCCCCGGGTAGTAGCCAGATGACATTGGCCAGTAGATGGAACCCGGAGGAGGCCTAATCTGTGGGATCTAATGGGCCTTTGGGAGGTAATTGGCAGCAGGCAGTCTCTCAAGTACCCAGGTCCAATACCATGAAGGGCTTTATAAGTGACGACTAGCACCTTGAAGCGTATCCGGAGACCAATCGGTAACTAGTGCAGCTCGCGGAGGATAGGTGTAACGTGGGTGTACCGAGGTGCACCCACAATCGCTTGCATGTGGCATTTTGTAGGAATGCCTTCTACCATGTTTCCCTGAAAATAAGACAGAGTCTTATTATCTTTTGACACCCCCCCAAAAAAAAATAACCGCTTGGCCTTATTTTCAGGGAGATTTTATTATTTTTGAGGGGCAAGAGGCAGCGAGCATGGTCACCTCATGACTGCTGTCGTGTTGCAATATTTTTGAGGAGGTCTTATTTTCAGGGGAGGGCTTATTTTAGCACATGTGCTCAAAAGCCCGATTGGATTTATTCTCCGGGAAGGTCTTATTTTGACGGAAACAGGGTAGCAATTAGCTGTGGTACTGATAGAAGAGAATATTTGTATTTTAGGATTGAATCATGGGGTCTTTGGTGCTCTTTAAGTCTCTTGGTTTTACCTCAGACTTTTCATAACCCAAATTGGAAATGGTAATGCAATCAGGCTAGAGGGGATTGGAATTTGCTCTTATTTTTACATACTTGCCCTGTTAGTGTTGGAAATGACTCGTGATGTTACCTAATTTGGTAATGAAACGTCTTCAGGAAAACTACCACGCTCAGAGACCACAAAGGATCCCCACAATTAGATGTGGATTTAACAGTTGGAATTATTATTATGCAAAGTAAAGTAGGTATTCCCCATTGGTCCCTATGTGATTCTTTCTCCCAATAACTAATATTTGAAATAGTTTGAGATTAGAGTTCTGTTTTTGCTTTTCAAGCCCAAGTGTTACCTCTTCCAGCTGGATCTGCAATGTGTGAGAGAAAAGAAATAGCAGCTGGAAGGAGGTCTGACTGAACAGCTCTGAAAGAATATGAATGCTCTGTAAAGTGAAGAGGGAGTATTTTTGGAAGGTGTCTTCCCATGCCAAATGTGCTAATTCTGAAATGAATATTAGTGAGGATATTCAGCAGAGTCCTAATAATATGTTTTCATTCATAGTCGAAGACATTGGCCAATTCCTAATGATTCATGATTGGTTGAAAAGAGGAACTAAATAACCATTGCAGGAAGCCAAATGGATCAAATCTCTCAGCCACCTGCAGATATCATCCTGTGGAGGAAGAAACTTGGTAATCTGATATATTTATTAACTGGCACCAGAGTTAGATTTTCTTGGCAACTGCTTTTTTATTGCAGTTCTAGGAGGAAAACAAGTGTGCAGAGGAGTTAAACAGAAGATTGTTCTTTCCCTTAAAAATCAGCCTTTTATTGGTATATCATCAGCAAAATAGAAAGGAACTGAGGAACATGTCTTCATACAGTACATATTTTGAGTCAAATGGATCATCGTAGAAAGAAAACAAGAGATAAAGGTTGTATGTCAGTGACATTCCAGGCAATAATAATAATTTATTTGTCAGTGCACAACATATGTACAATGAGATTGGTTTAGCTCCCTCAGTGCACGCCCTCAACACAATACAACTCACAATAAAACAAAAAATCCCTAACCCAATAAATCATATTAACAGACACCCAGTCCTATTGCACCAGTGTGAACATGTTACACATTGCGCTGTCCCTGCAAGTCCATTGTACTATGTAGTTATGATGTTATTTTGAATTCAGTAGTCTGACAGCCCATGGATGAAAACGGTTCTTCAGCCTGTTTGTGCAACTGGTTATATTTCTATATCTCCTTCCTGATGGTAGGAGGGTAAAGAAGTGCCGACTAGGGTGTAAGTCATCCCTTATGATTTTCCTTGCTCTTCTAAGGCAGTGAGCCCTAGTGATCTCATCTAGCAGTATCAGGGGACAGCCCACAATGTTTTGTCCTGTGCTCACCACCCTCTGTAATGTTTTTCTATCCATGGCTGTCAAACCAGCATGCCATACCATGATGCAATACGTGAAGATACTTTCTATTGTAGACTGGTAAAAGGAAGTCATCAATTGTTGTTCCACCCTGTTTTTACACAAGACCCTAAAGAAATGGAGTCTCTGTTGTGCCTTCCTGGCCACCTGGGCCATGTTGTTTTTCCAGCTGAGGTCTTCGCTATGATGGATTCCCAGGAATTTAAAGAAGGAGACTCTCTCTACACAGTCCCCTCGATGTAAAGTGGGTCAGGTTCCTCTCTCTTCCTCTGGAAGGCCAACACCATCTCCTTGGTCTTGCTGATGTTCAGGTGCAAGTTGTTTTATAAGCACCATGTGAACAGTTTTTGAACCCTTCCTCATGTACGCTGTTTCATCTCTATCATTCATCCATAGTTCAGCTATTCATTCATCATCACAAGCTATGTTACTAGAATCAGTGACAAACTTTGAAGTTGCATTTTTCAATTCAAAAATAAGAAAATAAAAATAAGGGACAAATTCATTGGATTCTTATTTGAATCTGGATTTATGCACTTCACATTCCCTGAACCAAAATTCAGCATTTGCTTCCACCTTTGAAAAACAGTATGCAAAACCATTTTAAAGGATATATGCATACATGTATATAAATTAGAAAAAAATGCATAAACACTTAACTTAGAGAAAACTGTTGTCCAAAATGTATATTAGGAATTTTTAAATAAAAAATATATATATTGGAAAGTGCATCAAAAAGCATGTACAATGGTACCTTGGTTCTCAATTGCTTTGAAACTCATCAAATTTAGAATGCAGTGCATTTTTATGCAAAAATGTTGTCCCACTGTTCATTGTTTGTTTGGTACTCAATACACATGCTAGAGCCTGTTGGTATTGGCTTCTTTGTGACTCACCAAAACTCAGATACAAAGTAGGAGATATAAGAAACATGCCCAAGATCCATAAAGGACTCAAATGTCTATATACAAATGCAAAAAGTTTAAGGAACAAACAGGTTGAATTTGAACAACTAATTCATGAATGACATCTATATGATATAGTTGCCATACTGGTGGGATGAAAATCATGACTCATCTCAAATGATCTAAGCCCCAGAGCTCACTGTAACAGCATTGCCAAAAAGGCATTAAGAATTGTTAATGAGGCATTAAGAATTTTGCAAAGCTTCTTCTCCGGCAACATTGTATTGCTACCTAGGGCATATAAAACATTTGCCAGACCAATTCTTGAATACAGCTCGTCCGCCTGGAACCCACACTGTATATTGGACATTAACATGATTGAGCAGATTCAGAGATATTTCACGAGAAGGGTTCTCCGCTCATCTACTCACAATAGAATTCCCTTGAAATGTTGGGCTTGGACAATCTGGAACTGCACTGCCTGCAATCTGAGCATAGTACACAAAATTGTCTGCTACAACATCTTTCCTATCAACAACTTCTTCAGCTTCAGCCACCATAATACATGGGCAAACAATCGATACAAACTCAAGGCTTCAAACTTGATTGCAGAAAATACGACTTCATCACAGAGTGGTCAACGCCTGGAATGCTCTATCTGACTCCATTGTTACAGCCTCAAACTCTCACCGCTTCAATCTCATACTATCTACCATGGGCCTCACCCCATTCTTAAGAGGTCCGTAATGGGGGCATGCATAAGCGCGCCAGTGTTCCCTGTCTTACTGTCCCCATTTATCTGTGTTTACTTCCTTTGTTCATGTTTATGTTCATACCTACACTTGTTATTTTGTACATGTTTGACAAACAAACAAACAAATAAAAAAATAAAATCACTCAGACCTGTTGGATTACATCCCAGAGTGCTGAAAGTGCTGGCAGATGTTATCTCAGAACCATTGTACCATATATTTCAAAAATCCTGCAGCACCGGGGAATTATAGTGCAATATTAATGCAGTATCAGGGGTTTTCAATTCAATTGTGTAGAATGTGAAGGATGTGTGTTTTTGTTTTAATTTTTTATAGTTTTTTTATATGTGATGTACACTGAAGATGGCATTTAATTTCGTTGTACGAAGTGCAATGACAATAAAGTAAACTTAAACTTAATTACCCAAGGATTGAAAAAGAGCTGATGCTCCCATCTTCAAAAAGAGGAAGAAGAAAAGAAAAAAAACAGATCCAGGAAACAGAACACCAATCAGTATAACATCAATACCTGGGAAGATACTAGAAAAGATAATCAAAAAAACACATCTGTGAACATCTAGAAACAAGTAAAATTATAACTAAAACCTAGCATGGGTTTATTAAAAACAGATCATGCCAAACCAATCTTATTTCATTCTTTGACAAAGTGACTAAATTAGTAGACCAGTGAAATGCTGTAGACATAGGGTACTTAGACTTCAGCAAGCCATTCAGAAAGTAGAGCACAACCTACTTCTTGCTAAGCTAGAAAAATGGGGAATTGACAGCATCACCACCAGATGGATTTGTAACTGGCTGACAAACTGTACTCAATAAGTCGTCCTTATTGGTACTACAATATCAATGGTGGTGGGATTCAGCCAGTTCGCACCTATTGGGGAGAACCGGTTGTTAACTTTCTAAGCAGTTGGGAGAACTGGTTGTTGGAAGATATCTTATTTTGTGTTTTTTTTCCCACTTTACAGGGCTAATTCTATAAGGAAGGCACACCACATTCTGGTGTTGTTTCTAGCCTAATCTTTATTGCCCTGCTTACAGAAACTGCCTCTCTGATGAACCCTTATTACATTGTAACAGCTAAGGTGAAGCTCCCATCAACCTGAGTGACATTGAGTTGGCCACATCCACCCAGTGACATGACCACCGAACCACGCCTACCCAGCTGGTCATTAGGGCAGAGAACCAGTTGCTAAATTATTTGAATCCCACCACTGCAATACATCTACATGGAGGAAAGTAAGCCATAGGTGCCATAGGATTCTGTCTTAGGGTCTGTTCTCTTCAATATCTTCATAAATGACTTGGATGAGGGAATTGAAAGGGAACTCATCAAATTTGCAGATGACACTAAGCTGGCAGGAATAGCCATCACCCCAGAAGACAAGCTCAGGATTCAAAAAGATCTTGACAGACTTGAACAATGGGCCCTGTCCAACAACATTAACTTTAATGTGGAGAAAAGCAAGGTTTTACACTTAGGCAGGAAAAACCAAAGGTACAAGTACAGATTAGGCAAAATCCAGCTCAAAAACAGTAATTGTGACTGAGATATTTGTCCTAGTGGACAATCACTTAATATGAGAAAGCAGTGTCTGGCAGGAGCCAAAAAAGCTATTGCAGGAAATCCTAATTGTATAAACAGTGGCATAGAATCAAAGTATTAGTACCACTTTATAAAGCCTCAATAAGGCCACACCTGGAATACTGCAGCCAGTTTTGGTCACCACATTACAAAAAAGATATTGAGACTTTGGAAAAAGTGCAAAGAAGAGCAACTGAGATGATTAAAGATCTGGAGACTAAAACATATGAAGAACAGTTACAGGATTTGGGTTTGGTTAGTCTGGAGAAAAGAAGGATTAGGGGTGACATGATAGCAGTATTCCAGAAGGTTGCCACAAAGAGGAGGGGGGGTCAACTTATTTACCAAAGCACCTGTAGGCAGGACAAGAAACAATGGATGGAAACTGTTGTGGCCCAGTAGAAGCTGTTGGAGTTGCCAATGGACTCTGATAGCGAGGAACCCTCTGAGTTTGCTATGGAAGATGTGGAGGACCCTGGGCAGGGTTCAGACTCAGAGCAGGGACCAGAGAGGCTGGTTGACCACCAGGAGGCAACTGAAACATGGAGCAGTGGGGAAGATCAAAGGGAGTTTGTCCCTGATGCCAGGCAACGAAGGGCGGAAAAACAGAGGCAGCAGTTACGGAGACAGACTCATAAGAGATAATCCAGCCCAGGTGGTTGTGGCTTGGTCCCTCCCAAGAGAGTATATAAGAAGAGACTTTGGGAGGAGTCCTTTTGCAGGACACAACCGTTTGAAACAATCTGGAGAAGCTTTTGTCTGCATTGTCTGTTTGAGTCTGGGTTGCTGCCAACTTCTTGCCTTTGAGTCATGTTTGGGCTTTCAGCCAACAGGATTGTAATTGCTGTAAATAAAGAGTGGCAAACTACTAAGCCTGTGTCAGCGTTAATCACTGGACGGAGGGGGGTCAGAACAGGAAACTAATCAAGGAGAGAAGCAACCTGGAAATAAGGAGAAATTTCCTAACAGTGAGGACAATTAACCAGTGGAACAGCTTGCTGTCAGAAGTTGTAGGTGCTTCATCACTGGAGGTTTTAAAGAAGAGACTGGCAATCACTTGTCTGAAAGAGTATAGGGTCTCCTGCTGAAGCAGGAGCTTGGACTAGAAGACCTCCAAGATCCCTTCCAGCTTTATTCTGATTGATTGATTAATTTGTTTAGTAGTCATCATTTTTGCTGGTACTCCTGCCTCCCAGAACCAATTAACTATGAATACCAAGATACCACTGTATAGCTCAAAAAATATCAAACAAAAATGTAAGTGTGAATAGAAGTACTATATAATTAAAAAAAAATGCATGCATTGTAACCCAGATTTGTTTTTAAAAATCATAAATTGTTATGAAATACCTTGAATAGCTAAAAGGAAATAATTGAATGAACCCAAATTTGACTTTTCCAAACAATGAGCAGAATACATGTCTTTTAAATGAAGATAATTTCTTATTAGTATGCTGGTTATTATTTTTAGAACCCAATATTTCCATAACAATTCTCCAGCAATTTCAGGGCCACCACAATTTGATCTGAGATTACTTAGATTAAATCAGACCACATGGCTCTAATTTATCAATTAGCTTTCCATTCTACAGATATTTTATTTATGGTCTTTCGCTGTAGGAATGAGTCCACACAATGAATATTCTCTGCAATGCTAGTTGTGGCTGTCCTCTCCAAGGGAAACAACAAAGCATCTGATGAAGTAGGCCATTAGTTAGTCCAAGAAAATGTATTCAGGAAAATGTGATATTGAAAGAAACAACTGGAAACCTCAATAAAACAAAACTAACTTATATAAGGACTAGTTAGCCTATACGTTGTGTGCTAAATTCAGTCATCAGTCAGATGATTCCAAGGTTCTCTTTACTTATAAAAGAGCTGTAATAGAAAACCTGTGGAATCCAATACTATAAACTGGGTTTAGTTAAATATCCTCAATCTGAGACATAACAATCTGATATAGCATTCTGTGTACTATTTTGTGCTTTGGTGACCCACATTTTTTTCCCAATTTTGATTGCCATTAAGTTCTCCATTTTTACTGCCAGTTTTTCATTTCACATAATGTGGAGGAGTATTTTTGGTTTTTAAATATTAATGTGAGGACAAGCTGACCTTAGGAATAAAGTATGATCTAAATATTTTAAAATAGCAGAGACTACTCCTGTACTGTTGAGTGCAGATAGTCAGTCATCAGTTACCCACAGTAAAGTTTGGGAAACATTTCACTACTAACATTACTGAACTCTGATATGTGTCATATGCCAAGTTATTTGGGGATTTATCATAGATATCTAGTGAAGATTGTTTTATAAAGATATTTGTTTAGCAACCGTTTGAAGTTATGTTGATGCTGAAAAAAGTGACTTAATGACCACCTTGCTTAGAGGCAAAAGTTCCATTCCCAACTGGGTCATAAATTAAGGATTACCTGTCTAAAATATTTTTTAATGATGACGTATATGACCATGGGCCAAAATTGGAGCTTTGAACAAAATAATACTTTGCCATCCCCGATTCCCCACCCCATACCATCAAGGAATGCTTGTCAAACTTACGTGAGAAATCTAGTACATGTGTATTTATACTTAGAAAAGGAAGAAAATTAACTTTCCCATTTGGTTAATTATTTTAGGCCATTTTCACTCCTACGTGGCAGTTATAATCAAACAAAAATCAGGAAATCCTTATCCCATTGGAGACATCTTTTCAGAAAGAATATGTTTCTAATTTGTTCTGTGTGCGAGAGGGAGCTGTTGTTGTCTCGTGATCTCCGGAGATCATATGTTTCTGTGCATGCAATTGTTATTCAGGCACATGCTGTTGATCCAAATGTTTCCTTTATAAAGGGCTTAATTTTGCAGAACTGGGGAATTTTATTCTACACAGTATCTGTGGTACCAATCTTGCTATAGAGATCGCAGATGCCAAATAGCAGTACTGGTCTTCTTTTCAAGGATACTAAGGCCAACGAAGCCTGCTTTGGCTCTATCATTCACAAATCAGGAGTGATTAACTCCTGTGCCCAACTATTCAGAGTTTTTGGTCCCTTTGTCAAGCTGTAATGCTCTGCTTAATATGACAATTTGTTCCAGGAAGGAAAAAATAAATAGTGATTAAAAAATGTTACACTCTATGTCAACTTATTCTGAATTGATTCAATTCAAATCAACTATGTTAAATAGAATCAGCAAAATCAGATGGCTTATTTGACTATATACATTGGGACCTATTGAATATTATCTATGCCAAGGCTGGCAAACTCCCAGCCTGTAGGCCGGATGCATCAAGCACCGGCCACGCCCATGCCCAGTTTAGCAAATGGGGGCGGGGGACTCCCAATATGTCATTTGACGCTGCCATGACAATGGGAATTTGACACCTCTGGTCTATGCTATTAAGTGCAGAACTCTTTTTAAAGCTCAGAAAAATATTCTTCAAATTGTCTACCCTAGCCATTAGGTGAAGTGAGCAACTACCACTGGCAGTAGATCAGTGGTGGGTTTCAAAAATTGTTCGAACCTACTCTGTGGGTGTGGCCTCTTTTGTGGAAGTGGCTTGCCACCCATGTGACCGGATGGGAGTGGCTTGCTGCCCATGTGACCGGATATGAAAATGCCGACGACACTTGTCAGAACCACCTTAAATTACCTCACACACAGCACTGGCATGCATAAGAATATGATGTAAACTTGGTTTTTAAAAGGCATCTTTGGTTTGCGTTAAAACAACTTCAACACACGCAATGTTCTGATTGCACCACAAATGCAGTAGTCATCCTTACCTTTGACAGAGGCACTGAGTTTTATAAATATGAGCATGATAGTGTAGAATAATCATATCCAAGGATCAGGGGTGGGTTTCAAAAATTTTTGGAACCTCTTCTGTAGGTGTGGCCTGCTTTCTGGGTCCACTGGTGAAACCTCTTCTAACTGGTTCGGTAGATTTGATGAACCGGTTCTACCGAATAGGTGCAAACTGGTAGGAACCCACCTCTGCAGTAGATGGTAAGAACAGTGTGGAAATGCTCCAGCCATTCCATCCGAATTTCTCCCCTGCATTCTTTCTCTTGCAGGACAATTAATTGCTGCTTGGCCTACACAATCTATCCTGGAATATCCTATTCCATTGCCCATGATAAAGTAGCTACCAATCTAATTAGCTTCTGTACATAGAACTTGAACTGGGGAGGGGATGAAGCCATCTTGTAGGAGATTAGCAAAGAGACAGCTGGACAGGGACAAGCTGTTCAAACATAGACCTTTCAACCATTCCAGAGGCATAGTCACACAGAGTTACTCGTGCTGCACATCGGCCAAATGCACAGGCTTTGAGGTGAAGGTATGCCTGGAGGTGAAACAAATGCAAAGAGTGCATGGATAAAAGAGTTTTAATCATCCCCACTAAGATAGGAATGGTAGCTTCTGGGCTGATAAATTTGGAGCATGTCTATTTTCTGTATCCAGACCATCTCAAAAGGGAAAGACAATGATGGAATCTCACACATAAAACTGAGATGTATCTAGATTTTGTTCTCTTTTAGTAACCCAGCATGTGCCAGTTGGAACATCAACCACTGACCTTTCACTCAAGACCTTCAACACACGGGGAATTTATTTTTGCCTCTCTGTATTTCATCCTTACTGGATATGAAGGACCAAGAAATTAACATGATGGTCTCCTGAATGAAATATCAGGTTCTTGGAGGACAAAACTAGACACGGTGTTCTACCCAGAGTACATCCGCCTGTAGCTTATTTTATCCCTGCAAACATAGCATCATTTAAACAATGAGAAGTCATAATAATAAGCTCAAGGTGCTGAGCAACATAATAAAAATGTGATTAAAATCCAATAAAAGGATAATTAAAAGCAGCCCTGTTATAAAATTTTAACAAATACAATTAGTCAAGAGAGCCTATAGAGAAAGAAAGAACAAAAGAGAAGTTGGAAAATGGTGATAGCTCATAAAGCAAGAACTGTTGAGTGGGTTAGACATAAGCACTAAATAAATATTTGGTTTAGAGACTGAGCAGAAATGAGAACTGAACAAGGTCTGAAGAGGATAAAGCAGTAGGAGCTAAAAAAAATGAATACAGTATATATTTATTCTAATCAGGACATTAGAAGATAACTATACTGGCTTTGTAACATATCAATCAGTCCTTTGTATTAAGTGTAAATACAATTTGTAGGTTGCCTGGTAATCAAATTCTTTTACTATAATCACAAAGCTGGAATCCTACTCTTTCCGTTCTATTGTGAACAGAAGCTACACATATTTCAGTTCAATAAATCAAATATTTCCATAAGGGAAGGTTTGAGGTATATGATCCCATGGTCACATTATGTGCATTATTTTTATATGATTGGATTTAAACAGGCCAAATTTGCATACACTCCTTTATAGAATAATGTAACCTCCCAGACTCGCCCTACTGGGCAGATGGACAACTGACACATTTAATAAATAAATAAACTTGTTAGGTTTTGGCACAATATAAAATATGAGGCCATCCATTGTGGCTTCTCATCGTACATATTACTAGAGTTTGGAGTTTGGAAAGGCAGGAATGGTCCATCTGAGATGTTCCTGGTTATTTTGGACAACTTACCCGGGGGAGGGCCTTCTCTGTGGCAGCTCCGGCCCTCTGGAATGAACTCCCCGCAGGGATTCGGACCTCACCTCTCTCCAGGCCTTCCGAAAAGCCGTCAAAACCTGGCTTTGCCGGCAGGCCTGGGGGTGATGAGTTCCCTCCCCTCTCGACATGTATGGTTGTGCGACTGTTGTTTACTTTTATTATTTGTATTTTGTCTTTTATGTTCCCCCCTTTTTCCCCCCTTGAATTGTTCGCCGCCCTGAGTCCTCCTGGAGAAGGGCGGCATACAATACAATACAATACAATACAATACAATACAATACAATACAATACAATACAATACAATACAATACAATACAATACAATAAATACAATACAATAAATACAATACAATACAATACAATACAATACAATACAATACAATACAATACAATACAACTCTCATAATTGACCATGGATGTCAACTGTTAAGAGTTTGTAGGGACTGAAGTTAAATTCTAAACAGTATCAGAATCTTTAGCCTTCCACTAAAAGAGAGGTGGGCAATTGTCCTAGATGACGGCTACATCTCTTACTTGGAAGCCTGCAGGAGGCCTTGTGATGATATGTAAAACCACTAAAAGGGGCCGAAGTGTGTGCCTATCTGTATGTGTTTTGCCTTCCCCTTTTAATGGTGTTACTCTTTTTATGTGAGATAGTTTGCTTTGGGACAGAGGTTAAGTATGGAAATTGGGTTGGCTTTTCCAGAAAACAGTAGATCCCATTCAACTCCTTAGAATGTAGGTGGGAAACCTAGAGAAACTCAAAAACAGATGATTGGATACCAACATTGGGCTATGTGGCTTCAAAGTGCCAAGTTGGCTACAAATAGGGTGCTTGACAACCAATGATCTGTAGACCACTAGACCCTTCCATAGGGGATGCTAACACCTGGTGGCATTCCTGAAAATTAGAGGTGACACCTTTATTACGTTTTAGAAGCTCGATTAACAGAGCTAAATATTTAGCTATGGTAATTTCTAAGTTCTGCAGTGCTGCAACCCGATGCTTGATGCCATAAAATCATACTTAGTGTTCTGTAATTCTGTAATTAACTTTTGGGAAAGCAAAGGCACACACATATACACAGAGTTATGAAAAATTAAGACTTTGCTCTGTGCATATTCCCTTTTGTATCTGAGTGTGTATGAAATCAATAAGGGGTGCCAAAATTATTCCAGCTTTTCTGTCATTAGTGATGTCTCTGGATGTTTATCCTTTTTCATGCGCTACAGAGTGTGCAGCTCGATCCATAGATTAAACATGGTATTCATCAGCTGCCTATAGCTGCAGATAATTATTTCAACTGCTATTAGAAAGAAAAAAAGAAAGAAAGGGAAAAAGGCATAACATGCCAAACTGAAAAATTTGTTCTCTTCACTGGGTGTATGTTAGGGGTATCTCCGTTGGGAGACAGAAAGTAGTGCAGCAGAATGTACAGCTAGAGAGAATGTTGCTAGTAGAAATACACGAATAGAGTTTCAGACACTGATAGTAAAAACAAGTAGCTTTACTACTGATAATTGCTTCACAAGCAGTGATAGTAGATAGTAGATATTAGTCCAAACACAATTCAAGGAACAAACAATAGCTTACAGTCGCAGTTCACATTCCAGTCATCAAGTCATCAAGCATAGGACAAGCAGAGAGAGAGAGAGAATGAGCTTTCTTGACTCCTTCTTATTGTAAAGTTAATTACAGTTGTTAAGTACATCCACTCATTTAAAGCAACAACAACCATTTGTTATTGTATATAGATATATATTGCCTACCCAACACTAGGAGTAAACTCCCAACAGTGTATCAGTTCCCTTATTGGGTTGATCAGGATTTCTAAGCCAAGAAAGAGAGAGAGAGAGAGAGAAAGAAACAGATGGAACCATATATAGGAGTAGATAGCAACAGGAATAGCAGTTAGACTTATATACCGCTTCATAGGGCTTTCAGCCCTCTCTAAGAGGTTTACAGAGTCAGCATATTTCCCCCAACAACAATCCGGCTCCTCATTTTACCCACCTCGGAAGGATGGAAGGCTGAGTCAACCCAGAGCCGGTGAGATTTGAACAGCCGAACTGCAGAACTGCAGTCAGCTGAAGTAGCCTGCAGTGCTGCATTTAACCACTGTGCCACCTCGGCTCTTAAGTAGACAAACTTAAAACCCAAACTTGATCATGTCATGTGATGTATTGTGACATTTTTTGCTTTTGCAGAGCTGGGGTAGGCATGGCCTGTGCATGATGCATCTGGCCGGCCAGTCGCCAGTTTGACACCCCTGGACTCTATGCCTTTGTTCTGACCTAGGCTTCCTTAAAAAGCATGAAGCAGAGTCTTGGTCCCGGCAAAACCTCTTTTATTTACACAACTGTGAATTCCTTTCATTCACAGTCAGCAAGGCTTGGCAAACAGTCTTTCAGAGGAATATTTATCAACATGAATCTTATCTCACTCGGAGAGCTGCCAGAAAATTAGCTTCCAAACGCAGGGCAAGGCAACACTTGGCACAGAGTCTCTTATAGTCACAAACATAACTTTCCATTCCTGAAACGACCGAATGAACAAATTGTTTCCTGCAAAAGCCCACTCTCCATTTGCTCCTCTTTTGTTTCCTATGAGAGAAGCTAATAACCTCCAGGGCATGGCTTTATTCCTATTCGACCCTACTTTCTTAGTTGTTCTTGTCTTCTGGCAGCTCTGCGCATGCGCACACTAGGAACAGGATCCAACTGTTCCTCTGCCTCACTGCTGTCTAGCTCCCTCTCGGCCTCCAACACAGAACTCTCGTTTGAGCTTTCGTCAGCCCTCAGGACTGGCCCATGTTCCTCCCCAACCTCCTCACTGTCCGACTCTGCTGCCAGCTCTGCTGGCTGCCAGTGGGCCAAAACAGCCTTCTTCTCTGTATTCAAGACATTTCTAGCAATGACTGAAACCTGGCATTCTGTCTGCAAGGCTCTATTCGAACCTCTTCAAATAAAAGCAAATGACTCTCCAAACATCCAAAATCCAGGTTTTTGTGTATGTAAAATAGGGATCTTTCAAGAATGCTGCTCTGGCATATTTACTAATATGGTTCTTTAGAAGAGTTGCAGGAGGTGGGGAGAGGGATAAATTCTAATTTCAATTGTAGTGTGAATATATTTAAATTATACAAAGTTGTTTTTAAAAACAGCTTTGTCCCTAGGGTTAAAAATACACATAATTTCAGTGGGAAGCAAATTGCATTTGAAAGGCCTGCTTATAAAGGATTATGCAGGTCTGACTGTCCATAAAGTGGTTAAAAATTTTTTTGCCCTGTGCTGTCAGTCACTTTCAATCTTTTTCCTTCTTAAGTTAATCTCTCAATCAACTTCAATACACTCCTTCCTTTTTAAAATGGATTCCATCTGTACAGATAGTTAACATGACAGAAAGATTCATGAACTCTTCCAAAGAACAACAAAAAAAAAACAAAAAAATAGCTGTTGTCAAGCATGGGGAAATCAGGAGTTACAGGCAGTTCAAATGAGTATACAAATTTATTGCAAGCTTAAGCTCTCTACAAAAATCTGACCTACTAACTGTCAAGGGAAATGAGCGGGAATAAGAAGGCATTCATGGTAGGCTGGACTTAGATCTCTTGTGGGTGTGCAGGAACTTGTGACTTATGATGCATTTGACCTCTCCTTTGGGCTCAACCTGTTCACCTCCTACAGCTATTTTGGTCCATAAGGAGAGAAGAGTCTGAAAACTAGACCAGGGCATTGTTTCAGTGCTGTAATGGTGATAGCATGCGGAGCCATTTGTTAGGGCATGCGAGGCATTGCCCTGTCAGCTCCAGCATGCATGCATGTCCTGGCCAGCTGACTTCAGCCTTCTTTTGAGGCTATTTTTCATCCTCCGGAGGCTTCCTTGAAGCCTCTGGAGCATGAAAAACTACCCCTATGGACAAACCAGAAGTTTGTGAATGGATTTCTGGTTTGCTTGTAGGGTGGTTTTTGCCCTCCAGAGCCTTCAGGAGGCTTCACTGAAGGCTCCGGAGGGCAAAATACAGTCCTACAAGCAAACTGGAAGTTACCATTCCCAAACTTCTGGGTTCCCTGTAGGGCCATTTTTCACCCTCTGGAAGCTTCAGGGAAGTTCCTAAAGCCTCTGAAATGCCTCCATGGAGGGGACTGTTTTCACCCTCCCCAGGCTCTTAGAAAGCCTCTGGGGATTGCACTGGTCGTGTGTTTATGTGCACTGGGGTCATGTGCGCATGCATGCTTGGGTCACACATGCATAGCATTATGGGTGAGGCATGCCCACGCATAACTCTCCTGTGGTCTCCACGCTTTTGGCATGGGAGCCAAAAAAGGTTAGCCGTTTTAGTGAATACTATCACAAATAGTATAGTATACTATACTATACTAGTATAGTATAGTATAGCAGGGATAAGCTTATGAAATGTCAGAATTCTACATCAAATTTGAAGTCTTCCTTGCCATGACACTCAACTAGGTCAACCTAGTTTGAGAAAACATTTGGAGAATGAAGAAAGCTTGCATACACTTGGAGACATTTTATGGTCCAAGTAAATGTTGGATTTTTTTTAAATCTCCAGGCAGCTTCTTGCTACAGAAAAGTCAAATAGAGGATGAGAAACAGAGTTTCTTTACAGCATATCTTAGAGCCATGTCCTTTGTTACTTGCCTTTTCCCCACCAGCCATAGCAACCAAGAGATAAATCCCAATGTAGTGACTGAGACTTATTTTCCAAGTAAGAGCAGATATTTTCCAAGTAAGAAACACTCCTCAGTCTCAGAAAACAAGGCAAACAAGACCCTTTATTTTTTTCAGAAATCATAGCTTATTCTGGGGAATAATTTACTCTAAGAATCTGACAGCCCAAGGCACATTTTTAACCTGAGCAAGCCAGGAAAATACCTTAACATGGCATTCCAGACTAGTCCTGATGATGATGTAAAGTGTTTGCTCCACTTTCAATTTGTCAAATTGTGTCTTGTTTCTACTAGAAGAGCATCACTTTGTCATCTGAAAAACAAACTTTGGCTCAGTGGCATAAGATCCATACACTTGTCTAAAATCTTGGTGTTGCAGAATATTAACATAGTCTCTGAAGACAAAGGAAAAAAAGGGAACTTAAAATCATATATTCTAGGCATCCATCTAACATTACAGACTAACCCATGCCTTCCTTCTCCTGTATATTGCATTGAGCTGTCTGTATAACGAAACAAACTTCTATGCATTGGCTCTGAAGGTAAGAACACATGCAGGGATCAAAGGCCAAGCCCCTTAATATTGATTCCTATACTACCAGTGAGATCTTTGTGATATATGATTAAAAGCACAAGAATAATTTTGCTGAACCAGACAAAAAAAACTACAAGGAAATATGGGATAATGAGCTATTTACTGAGGAAGGAAGACAAAGTACATATATGCTTAAATTAAGATGATCTCATCACACATCAAATTCTTTGCATTCAACAATGCAACCTGAGGAATGTTAGAGATTTTTCTCAAATAATCAAGAGAAAATAGATTTCTCCAACAGAGATGGGTGTCTAACATTTACATTTAACAATTTCTAATCTGTAGGATATAGCTACACATGAAATAAAGCTTCCCATTCTCACTGTTTCAACAATAGAATAGAATAGAATAGAATAGAATAGAATAGAATAGAATAGAATAGAATAGAATAGCTTTATTGTCACTTTAAAAGGTAAAAATTCCCCTTGCACATATGTGCTAGTTATTCCTGACTTTAGGGGGCTGTGTTCATCTCCGTTTAGAAGCTGAAGAGCCAGCTTTGTCTGAAGATGTCTCTGTGATCATGTGGCCGGCATGACTAAATGTCGAAGGCGCACAGAACACTGTTACCTTCCCACCAAAGTGGTCCCTATTTTTCTACTTGCATTTTTATATGCTTTCGAACTGCTAGGTTGGCAGAAGCTGGGACAAGTAATGGGAGCTCACTCCATTATGAAGCGCTAGGGATTTGAACCTCCAAACTGCCAACCTTTCTGATCAACAAGTTCAGCGTCTTAGCCACTGAGCCACTGCGTCCCTATTGTCACTTTAAATGTACACTAATTGGCATACATTAAAATTTTGTTGCACAAAGCTCTCAAAGGGTCACTACCTCCAATATATATGGGATAAACATGACAAAAATATAAATAAATAAATAAATTTATACATATACTCACATATATTATATGACACAGAGAAACAACACAGTCTAGTTCGGATGTATACATGTACATGGTGAGAAAAAACATCTCTATAAAATATTTAGAAATGGACTGAACAGAGAGGCAAAGTTATTGTTTATATTCACATGTTCCATAATATGCACTACAAAGTGCTTGCTAACAAGAATTCATACAATTATTTCTTAAAGGAGACTGATTCAGAGAGCTCATGACAGTAAAGCCTCATTGAAGTTCTATCACATGTGACATAAATGAAAATCATTTGCAATAATGAACACATTTATGCTAAAATTAAGACAATACTTTCCCAAATAAAGCAATGGCAGCTGTAAGGAATTCTGCAACAGAGTAGCTGTGTCATAGACATTAAGAAGCACAACTGCCGGTTCAAGAGGAAAGAATTCTTTGAGATGGTGACAACTACATTCATAAATATCAGCAATAATGTTTAGATTTATAACATATCACTCCATAGGGCTCTACAGCACTCTCTGAGTGGTTTACAGAGTCAGCATATTGCCACCAACAATCTGGATCCTCATTTTATCAACCTCAGAAAGATAGAAGGTTGAGTCAACCTTAAACCAGTCAGGATTGAACTCCTGCAGGGGTGGGCTTCAAAATTTTTAGCAACGGGTTCTCTGTCCAGTTGCTGGGTGGATGTGGCCATGGTGGGTGTGACCTAGTCAGTCTCCTGCACAACGGGGGGGGGGGCTTTTTCACCCTCTCCAGGCTCTGGAGGCTTTCCTTGAGCCTCTGGGAGGGCAAAAAATGCCTCCCCCGGGCTACGGAGGTCTTCCAGGAGCCCGTTTTCCCCCACCCCGAACCTCCGCGTGGACCTGCACTTACCTCGCATCCAAAGCAAGCCGCATGGCGATTCCTGGGAGGGGAAGAGTGGGTGGGGCCAGTAGGGGTGGGATTTGGAGGTTCTCCGAATCAGCCGTAATGTTAGCTACAGATTCTCCCAAACTGTATAGAAGTTTATTTCATTTTTTTTTATAGGACAGAAATTGAACTCCTGGTATATGGGCAGAGTTAGCCTGCAATACTGCATTCTAACCTCTGCGCCACCACAGCAACATTGAGGAAAAGGTGGATCAGTCCTGCTTCACTCCTTTTTGAAACACCCACCGCTTCTCCATTTACTCTGCTGCCCGCATCCCAACAAGCTTCTGCTTTTAATAACATGAAGATAGTATGGTTATCCTGCCTTCCTGCGAAATGTTGCTCTTGAGAATCATGTTTGTTGAACAACCGTACCGCATAAAAGCAGCACCTTGTGCCTTCACTTAGTTGTAGCAAGAGAATAACTGCTATTTGTAATGAGCATTTCCATTCATGTGTCAGAGAATGTGTTAGCAAGTGAGTAAAAGGGAAAGTAATAGAAGGCAAAGATCAATAAATAATGTAAGTCTGGGGGCTTGTAAATAATGCCATGAGTGAATAGTTTAGAAGATGAGATTATTATTGTGTGATATTAAGGATGTGAAACTGGCACCAATTCACTTTATAGGGTAAATGGCTAATAAGATATCCAATTATACATCCCATTGTCTGCTTAGGGGAAAAGAGGATTTTACTTATTTCTGAAAGGAAGACTCTGAAGGTTTTGGCTTTTTATTCTTTTCTTAATAAAAAAATACCCTGCTGATCCATCCAGAGCAATAAGTGGCTTTCTTCAGAAAATGCTTGGTTTTTTCCTGCTCTTTGATAAAAGGCAGATGTTAGCCAAACCTTATTACCATTTGTCCTCCATGAATATGGTAGGAATGATAAATTCTTTTGTATGAGCCAGCAATGTCCTGCAGCTGCCAAAAAAAGCCAATGCAGTCTTAGGCTGCATCAATAGAAGGATAGCATTAAGATCATAGGAAGTGATAGTATCTCTCTATATTCTACCATTGAGGCCAAATTTGAAATGCTGTGTTCAGAGAAGAGCAACAAAGATGATAAAGGGTCTGGAGTCATTGTTTTCTTCTTCCTCCTCCTCTTCCTCTTCTCCTCTCCCTCCTCCTCTTCTTCCTTCTCCTCCTCCTCCTCTTCTTCTTCATCTTCTCCTTCTCCCTCTCCTTCTTCCTCTTCCCCCCTCTTTCCCCTCTTCCCCCTTCCCCCCCCCTCCTCCTCCTCCTCCTCCTCCAATTCTCTAAAACAAGTATGTATTCCCTTTCAGAATTTCAAAAATTGAGGCTACCTTTAATATCCTTTAAATGTTATTGGAGCGTCATGTTGATTATTCTGCTATATAAACAGATTCGGAGGGAAGAAATAATACCAAACTCCATGCCTCTCACAGCACCTTTGGTGCAGCAAGGTTTCCATTACTTTCCATTACTTTACACTTTCTCAGTTTCTTTCATGAGGCCAGCCATTCACCTGAGCTGTGGTCTCTCTTGTGCTAATGGGATGTTATACATTCATAGATCTGTTATCTGCCAATGTGCTATTGTCGGTGTTGACTTTTTTTTCTTGATATTTTATTGCTTTCTAATTAATAAGCAAAAAAGGGAAAAAAATGAGCAAAAGACAAGAAAATAGCGATGAAGATACAGTGGTTAAAGAGAAGGGGAAAAAATTAATACCAAAAGTGTTGTAAGAAAAAAGTGAAAGGAATATAACAGAGGAAAAGTACATAATATGAAATGTCATTATAATTAAACATTGTTACTACAATTCTATATATATACTTTGTAATGCAAATATTATTCAGTTAAGTACATATTTCTTATATATTTATATAGCTATCTTTTTTTTATGCCTGCTGTAATCTGTATAGATGAGTCCCATACTTTTCTATACAAGGTCTACATTTCTAGGCACTCATAGTGAAAGTGGCCAGTGCAATCAGATTTGAATCCAAATGGAATCATAAATTTATCTTTCCAATGGAGCAGTATCAGCCTTTTAGCCATGTTAAGGGCACAGAGAATCCATTTATGTTGTCTGGTTGTCAAATTCCATGTACTCGGGATATAGTTTTAAAGAATATTATCCTCTGAAAAATGTAGCTTTCGTTGCACAATCATATTTATATAAACCACTACTTTTCCCCCAAACCTGGTAAGCATAGGGCATTGTAGAAACATGTTTTGTAGATGCATTATCCTTCTTTAAAGTGCTGTTTTTGACAGTCCCTTTCTATTCAAATGTAATAGAGTTCAATCAATTCTAAATATTGTTTTTGCTCTATAAGTCATAATTTGAGTTCCTGTTATAGAAGGTGTCAGTCTCTCCCTGTCTAGACAATATAGGAATCTCCATTTTTTAAATTCTACTCATTCCTTAACATGTATATATCAAATTGATTTATTAACAACAAATATGTAAACTAATAGTAGGATTTTCTTTAGTTTTAAGGAATTTAATGAGTTGTATTTCAGGTGCCTCAGAAGCTGTTGCACTCAATGTTCTCTTATTGGGCACATTGATAGACTTTCTCCAGGATGATCCATCTCCAATCCAAGGCCCTTTAGGTTTTCCAACAGTACACCCATCATTGCTTTAATTAATCCACCCATCTTTTCTCATCCTTTTCTCTCCCATCCATCTTTCTTAGTATTATGAATTTCTGAAAGGAGCTGCATCTGTATGTAACTTCAGCTTGATCGTTGCAACTTCAATAAGAACTTTGATTGATTTATTCTATGGTCCCTTTGTTTTCTTCCCTATTCATCATTTTCTTAGGAGTATCAAAGTTCAAAAGCATCGATAATCTTTTTATTCTGCTTGTTCAAAGTCCAACTTATATTTCCATAAAGTGTATGTCCTAAACTCCCTAAACATATCTTCTTGTACATTTATGATTTATTTATTTATATTCCACTACAATCATAAATAAATTTTCAGTGGTTCCCAAATAAGAACAATAAGTTAATCACAAATAATTTTTAAAAATACAATACATACAGATCAGTGGTGGGATTCAAATAATTTAACAACTGGTTCTCTGCTCTAATGACCAACTGGGTAGAAGGGGCTTGGTGATTTCTTGTGATTTGGTGGGCATGGCCAATTCAACATCACTCAGGTTGATGGGCGCTTCGCCTTAGCTGTTACAATGTAATAAGGATTAACCAGAGAGGCCATTTCTGTAAGCAGGGCAATAAAGATTAAGCTAGAAACAACACCAGAATGTTTCCTTCCAGCCCTGTAAAGTGGGAAAAACCAAAATGAGATTTCTTCCAACAACCAGTTCTCCAAACTGCTTAGAAAGTTAACAACCAGTTCTCCCAAATAGATGAAAGCTGGCTGAATCCCACTACAGATACATATCCCAAAACAGTACTTGGTGTCAACCACTGAACACCCTTCAGAGAAGCTTATATCTATCTGTCTGTCTATCGTCTATCGTCTATCGTCTATCGTCTATCGTCTATCGTCTATCGTCTATCGTCTACCGTCTACCGTCTATCTATCTATCTATCTATCTATCTATCTATCTATCTATCTATCTATCTATCTATCTACCTACCTACCTACCTACCTACCTACCTACCTATTTACATTTCACATTACAGGTGGGAATTCAAGTCATCCAGGGGTGGTATTCACTTATCTTCCCTTCTGCACATGTGTAGACGGGGTGCATGCAAATATAGCAATAGCAATAGCAGTAGACTTATATACCGCTTCATAGGCCTTTCAGGCCTCTCTAAGCGGTTTACAGAGAGTCAGCATATTGCCCCCAACAATCTGGGTCCTCATTTTACCCACCTCGGAAGGATGGAAGGCTGAGTCAACCCTGAGCCGGTGAGATTTGAACCGCTGACCTGCTGATCTAGCAGTAGCCTGCAGTGCTGCTTTTAACCACTGCGCCACCTTGGCTCTTATGAGTGCATGCACCCCGTCCACACATGTGCTTGGCCTTCCACCCATGCTCTTTGCCTTGAGAACATGCCTAAATAGGACAGCATAGAACCGGGGCAGATGGAGGGGTGGCCCACCCGCAATTTCCATTACCGGTTCAGTTGAACCGGTCCAAGCCAGTTGAATACCACCTCTGAAGTTATCTCTCTGGTCTCTGAATATAGATTCAATATAGCCAGCCCAGTAGTGTATGTTCTTAGGTCAAAACAAACTTCTGTATATTGTGCGACTGGGGTAGGTCGAAGTTTTTCCATTTTACAAGGAGTGAATTTAATTCAAGCCTGATCAGCAATGTTTTCATAATTCTTTTTACTTACTATCTTCAAATTTCTTTCCTTTTCCCCCCCTTTCTATATTTTGTAAGGCAATGTCTATCAATTAGTCTATTCCTGCTTCTTTCTCTGTGGCCTGCCTATCTTTGTGCCTTCCTATCTTGCTGTTCCAGGCTGCTTGTGCTACCTCTGGTATCAGCAGGCTACACGACCAGCAAGGTGCAATTCCGATTAACCAAGAAGTGATTATGGGCTCCTTCCAGCAGGAGGCCAAGTTTGTTAAGTAGTTAATGCTTGCCTGTTGCAACATCCTAGGAGATCCAGGGACCAAAAGCATTATCATCACGAAGGCAGGCCAGTATTTATTCTGCTAAGTGCTGTCCAGAAGCTTTGCCAAAGTGTTCGGCTCAGCCTGAGTCCTCTAAGACTAGTGATAAGGGGATCTTCCTAGGAGGAGCCAAAAACTATTTCTGCTCTATCGGGATCTCACAAGCTCAACTGTGTGATATTCCCCCAAAAAGCAAATTAAAAGATAAACTTTTTTTTTTAGTTTTTAAAGTTTGGATTTTAAAACAGAGTTGGATACTATATTGATTAGCCAACCTATCTGTCAGGTTTTGCTAGACAGTGGACAATCTGTTTCTTGTTGGATTGTCCTTTTCTTCAATCTTGTTATCTTTCCCCTAAAAAAGGAGCAATTCTTCCTTTCAATAAAACCCTTAAAGCTAACTGACTGATATTTGGCAAAGTTAAACTTCTCTGAAAGGTCTATCATTTGTGAAATTTCCATCCCATTCTTCCCCATCCCTCAAAATTCAGTCATTATAATCTATAGATCAATCAAATATTGAAGCTTCAGAAAGTATACTCCAGTGATGGCGAACCTTTTCAGCACCGAGAGCAGAAAAGAGAGAGAGTCCGTATGTCCTCTTCTGGGATGCAACCTGGAAGAGGAGCTGCCCAGGGAGCATGTGTGCACCAGAAAATGAACTTCTGGTTTCCGGCATGTACATGCGCAATGGCCAGCTAATCTTCCAGTTAGTGGCACACATGCAGGTGCGCCAATCAGCTGGCCGGCACGCATGGTCACCCTGGAAAATTGAAAACCAACTCTTCCAGTTTCCAGCACTGCTGCATGCACAAGGGCCAGCTGATTTTTGTGCGTGCATGTGCGCCAGAAACCCAGAAGAGGAACAGGTGACACCGTGCATGCCAGGTGACATGACTCTATGTGCCACTTTGGGCACGCATACCATAAGTTCGGCATCACAAGTATAGTCTATAGATTAATCAAATAATGAAATCAATCCAAATAGGCTGGTCAAAGGTCAATCTCATCAAACTCCATCCAATTGGGAGTCAAATCAAAGTTGATTTGAAGAACGGAGAGAGGGGGGGTATTGCAAAACAGGCATACCAAGACTGTTATGTTGGAGAAGTTTATTGAGAAATGTTCTACACCCCTAATTTTCTTTTCTGGCTCAACAGTCTCCCTTCCTACCTCCAACTATCCTTCCATTTCTTTATATCTCTCTTCAGTGTTATGCACCTTGCTGCGCTTAAAGTTTCCTCCTCCTGGAAAGCCAGGTCCTTCTTAAGAGTTGCTCGTTGTAATGAATTTTTCAAGTTTCCGATCTCTGCATGAGGCTGGAGTAATTATAGGATTAAGTTTGTTAATAATGAGCATAGGGCAGCATACCTTCTCTGCACTGATACCCTAGAAAGAGAAAGGTATAAATTTGATCACGTATAATTTGTGTCTCAGTGTGTGCCTGTGTGTGTGCTATTGTACGTATGTAAGAGAGATATTGCCAAATTCTGTGCATAAGTAAAGGCGTTGTACTAAAGCTTCGGTGATATGAGTCAGAGTTGGAAAAGTAAAAAGCCAAAGTTGAAGCAGCAGGTAGAAAATTCTAATGGCTGAAGAGAGAACATTTTATACCATCATCCCCTTGGCACCTTTGCCACTACAGTGACAGATTATCCCTGGTTTCTAGATAGCACACATCTGAATTACGACTAGTTCTTCATGAGCAACCAAGAAACCTTTTAAGACAAGAGAGAGTAATTGGAACAGCATTAAGGAACAAGGTAATACACACGCACATATAAACACATACACTTTCATAAATCACTGTTTTCAGCAACCAAGTACTTAGGGGACATGGCCAAGATGATCTCGGAGATGGTGAGTCCATTAAAAGCCTTTCGCCATTTTCAGGAGGAGTAAGGTAAAGGTGAAGGTTCCCCTTGCACATATGTGCTAGCCCTTCCCAACTCTTGGGGTCGGTGCTCATCTCCTTTCAAAGCCAAAGAGCCAGCGCTGTCCAAAGACATCTCCATGGTCATGTGGCCAGCATGATTAAATGGCAAAAGTGCACTGAACACTGTTACTTTCCCACCAAAGGTGGTCCCTATTTTTCTACTTGCATTTGTTACATGCTTTCGAACTGCTAGGTTGGCAGAAGCTGGGACAAATAACAGGAGCTTACTCCGTTATTCAGAGCTAGGGATTCGAACCACCGAACTGCCAACCTTTCTGATTGACAAGCTCAGTGTCTAAGCCACTGAGCCACCTTTCAGGAGGAGCATGTTTCACTTTTCAGGCTATTTTATAGGCCAACAGTTTTAGTTCACTGGAGATTCAGTTTAGGTACAGACCTAATATTCTCACTGTTGCCTAAGGAATAGATCAGGTGCCATCTTGTACACAGTGTTTATTTAAGGTAATAAACATGGCCAGTAAGGTAATTACATTAGCCGATAATCAAGGCAGTTGTATATCTAGAGGTCTCTAGAGTCTTACTTTCTTTCCCCATGCAAGCTGTTTGGAAAGTACATTCCCCTTCTATCACTAAATCAATAAATGTATGAAATAAAGTAACGTTTATAAATATAGTTGTATGTAAGATTGACACTCCTTTAAAAAAACGCACATTGGTCCCAGTCTGATTCTTACCATCAGAATTAGCCTATTATGACCTGCCTATTATGATGGCATGTACAATCTCATAGATAGATAGATAGATAGATAGATAGATAGATAGATAGATAGATAGATAGATAGATAGATAGATGATAGATAGATAGATAGATAGATAGATAGATAGATGATAGATAGATAGATGATAGATAGATATAGATATATAGATAGATAGATATATATGTACAGTATGTATGTATATGTAGATAGATATAGATGTTAGATGTAGATATAGATGTTTTCTGAGACCCACACTGGCAGTTAAAAGGAAGAAACAGCCGAGATTTCACATTGCTCCTGGAAGCACGAAGCCTGAAGATGACGAATGAGACTTCATCGAAACGTTGCCAAGACACCTCCAATTTTATGCGGGAGAAAACCTGAATAACTAAAGACCTACATAGATATAGATATAGATATAGATAGATATAGATATAGATATAGATATAGATATAGATATAGATATAGATATAGATATAGATATAGATATAGATATAGATATAGATATAGATATAGATATAGATATAGATATAGATATAGATATAGATATAGATTAGATATAGATATAGATGATACAGATATAGATTATAGATTATAGATTATAGATATAGATATAGATATAGATATAGATATAGATATAGATATAGATATAGATATAGATATAGATATAGATATAGATATAGATATAGATATAGATATAGATATAGATATAGATGATATAGATATAGATGATACAGATATAGATTATAGATTATAGATATAGATTATAGATATAGATATAGATATAGATATAGATATAGATATAGATATAGATATACATATACATATACATATACATATACATATACATATACATATACATATACATATACATAGATGATATAGATATAGATATAGATATAGATATAGATATAGATATAGATATAGATATAGATATAGATATAGATATAGATATAGATATAGATATAGATATAGATATAGATATAGATATAGATATAGATATAGATATAGATATAGATATAGATATAGATATAGATATAGATATAGATAGATACAGATACACAGATACACAGATACACAGATACACAGATACACAGATACACAGATACACAGATACACAGATACATAGATACATAGATACATAGATGTATAGATGTATAAATATAGATATAGATGTGTGTGTGTGTGTGTGTGTGTGTGTGTTGCAGCATACACCAGGAATGCCTCAAGCAATTTCAACCAAAACCCATTGGGGGGGGGTGTTCTGTTAAGATACAGCTTTTTGTATCCTAAAATGGCTTCTACTGTACAGGGCAGTGGAGTTGCCATAGTAACAGCTTCACAGTACTCCACAAGGGGTTCCCTCTGGTAAGGGGGAAAATCCAACATTAGAAATATGTTTGGTCGAGACAGTTTCCGGAAGAGTAGACTAATTTCCTTCTTGAATGCTTTTAGGGGCTCACATCTAAGACATTCCAGGTATCTCCAGTCACATAGGAGGCACTGTGAAATAGTAGATAAGGACTGGGGATATCAAGTCCTCTATCATGGAAGCTCATTGGATGTCTACGGACCAGTCACATTCTTTCAGTTCAACCTACTTCATAATTTGATGTTGCAAGGGAAGATCACTAACTACATTGCTCTGAGCTGCCAGGAAGAAGGCGGAACATAACTCTAACAAATAAGTGAAATAAATAAATTTGAGTCTAATCACAACCACAATTGAGTCCAACCTTTCTGAGCCACCTTGCTTTTGCAAACACCATTTGTTATAAACCTGTGCCAAGATCTCCTAAGGTCAAGGCAACAACTTTTAAATGACTCCTTCGGGAAATTAGACTCAATACATCAAGTGTTGGAAAACACAGAAATAGAATTAATGTAAGCTGATCTTTATGCCACGCTAGGTTGGAGGGAGGATCACACTCTGCAGTGTGAAATAATAATGTCTCAGCATACGGTTGAACTTCGTGAAAAATGAAAGAAAGCACCGCAGTCATGATTACAAAAAAAAAAAAAAATACCATTAACACCAAGAGAATTGTAGCAATTGGGTCCTCTAAGAGTAGCCTTTGGTGCATGAAGATCAGGAGGGATTTTAAATAGGATAAGCTTATACTTCGTCATATTTTCTATCGGTAACACTTCTAAGTAAGCATGTGTCAGAAATCCACTTGGACTCTTCCTGCTAGGATCTCATAATGCCAGCTTATTAAGTCTATTTTTTTTAAAAAAATATATCTTAGCGCCAATGTGAATTATATATTCCATGCTGATGCTGTTGGAATAAAACAGAATCTTTTTTTTTGTGTGTGTGGGGGGGGGGTTGATAATATACAACCTCCACAGCATCCCGTTCTTTTTCCATGCAGGCATTGCATGCTTGCTTTGAAGCAGAAGTGGGTTCCTACTGGTTCGGACCAGTTCGGCTGAACTGGTAGTAACTTGGTAGCCTGGGTTGCTGGAACCAGTTCTCCTACGGCGGCGCCATTTTGATTTTCGGCTCTGTGTATGCGCAAAACAACTTTCTTTGCAGAAATGTATTTTTTCATTATTTTAATGTTTTGCGCATGCGCAGACATTTTTATGTGCAAAATGTTTTGCGCACCGAACCGGCAGTAATGCCAACAGCAACCGACCCCTGTTTTGAAGGATTCCTCAGGTCCTGCCGCCATCTTAAGCACTAAGCACTAAGTCGATCATTCAAAAATTTAGTCTGCATTTTGGATTAGCAAATGACCTAAGGTTTAGCATATCCTGTAGCACCTATTTAAGGATATTTAGTTATTTATTTTAGCTTTTTCCAATGCTATTTTAATTTTTTGTATACATAACTCAAAATGGCAAACATACCTAACATTCCTTCGTCATCCCCTTTGCGGATGGCATAGCAATAGCAGTTTGACTTATATACCGCTTCATAGGGCTTTCAGCCCTCTCTAAGCGGTTTACAGAGTCAGCATATCGCCCCCACAGTCTGGGTCCTCATTTCACCCACCTCGGAAGGATGGAAGGCTGAGTCAACCCTGAGCCGGTGAGATTAGAACCGCTGAACTGCAGATAACAGTCAGCTGAAGCGGCCTGCAGTACTGCACCCTAACCACTGCGCCATCTCGGCTCGACATTAAGACTGTGAGGTGAATTAGGATGAGAGAGAGTGACTGGTCCAAAACTGGTTTTTATTTCTGAGGCAGGACTAGAACTCCCCGTCTCCTGGTTTTCCAGTCGGGTATCTTAACCAGTAGATCAAAGTGCCTCTTGACAATAGATGTATTTTCATCTGTTTGTTGAGAATGTATGAAAAAAAACACAGAGAAAGGAATCCATAAAGCAAAGTTTTTAATTTGAGAGGGTCACTTCAGAATGTCAGTAGTCACCGTCTGATTGTGGAGAAATGAAACAAACAAAATGAGTTATGATATTTATGTAGTTACTTACCAAGCACATCTAAATTATGTTAAAGTAACCAAAATATCTTTACAATCCCCAAGGCATGTGACAACATTTGAGCACCCCCTAAGGTTTGGAAATTGAAAGTTGAAAATTTTGACACGGCCTAGACTGGATAGTCTCATGGCCAATGCCATAATATTGGATTTTACCAAATAGAAACCAAAAATCAGATTTTAAGCCAATCCGAAAGTTTGTATTCAGAGTGACACATCAAAAGTTCTTAAGCAGGGAATATTCAGCCTTAGTACTGTGCCTAAACTTTCCTTCAAGCATATTCACACCACCCTGGAAAGTGGTACCTCCATTCCAGGTAGACACAACTTACAACTTTCCAAAAGGAAAAGCAATAAAGTTTCCAAATTACAGAAAGCAATCATTCCATTTCACATAACATTTATCTGACCCTATCTGGAGTGTTCTTTACTGTTCTGGGTGCCACAGTGTAAGCAAGATTTAGAGAAACTGGAACAAGATTTAAAATGGTCAGCACAACAAACTGAGATCTGTGAGGAGAAATTGAAAGAATGAAGTCAGTTTTTATATTAAGAAGACGGTGGATGTCACTCAGAAGGTCAAAAAGATATTCCCCGTCATTACACAATGCAAGATAGCCAACAATGGCCTAGTTATAAGAAGATAGATTCCAACTGAATGCTAGAAAAATCTTCCTAACTGTAAGGGAAGATTACTGCAGTTTGACAGCAGAGGCAATTATCCAGAGAGATAACTCTTCCGTGGTTACATTCATGAAAAGGCTAGCAAGGGATGTTTTAATATGAATAACTGCACCCAGCAGAAGATAGGATCCAGTTGTGTAAATGGCCTTTTCCAACACTGTGGTTTTATAATAAACCACTTAGGCAGTGAGTCAGAGTTGTGTGTGCATGTGATTTGCTCTAAGAGCAGGGCTACTAAATAGAGGAGCTTCTACTTGGCCTCCCATTTAAGGGTAATGTAAGCTCAAGCAAGAGCTGTTGGGAAAGGGAAATAAAAGGATTTTATGCAGTAAGTGAATCTGTGCCAAGCTGAAGTCAAAGAAAAGGGAAGGGGAAAGGGAAATAGGGATGGAGGAAGAGGGAAGCGGGAAGAGGGAAAGGGAAGGGAATAGCAATAGCAGTTTGACTTATATACCGCTTCATAGGGCTTTCAGCCCTCTCTAAGCGGTTTAAAGAGTCAGCATATCGCCCCCACAGTCTGGGTCCTCATTTCACCCACCTCGGAAGGTTGGAAGGCTGAGTCAACCTTGAGCCGGTGAGATTAGAACCGTTGAACTGCAGATAACAGTCAGCTGAAGTGGCCTGCAGTACTGCACCTTAACCACTGCGCCCCCTCGGCTCTAAGAAGGGGTGCATCTGCCAAGGCAATTCTGAATAAGACACCTCCTACTTCCCTCTCTTAAAATCAAGACACATATAGAAGTACTTAAACTGAGCACAACAGATTCCATGATGAACTAGCTAGCTGAAGTTTCAGTACCTCTGAGCATCTTCCAATTTATCTATTCTTTTTTCATCCTTATATTTCAAGTTTAAGTAGATTAGATGTCATCACATCCATCACCCCCCCCCAACACACACACATTCTTTTAATTTCCCCAAAGAGGTCTTCCCTTGTGAAAGAAGCTTCCTGGCTTCTATCTAACTTTCATAGGAATTTCTAATTTATTCACAATTTGGGGAATGAGGGAGGGGGTTTCCAGTGCCTCACCTCAGTGAGGCAACATAGGATATAATGTTTTTCCCCCCTCCTTATACAATAGCATGAGAAGCTCTTCAGCACTTTACTCTTTCCCTGATTGCCTGTCCTAAAAAGGCACACCATGGCAGAGTTCCTTCAGGATTTCTATGAGCCGAGGTGGCACAGTGGTTAAATGCAGCACTGCAGGCTACTGCTAGATCAGCAGTTCAGCGGTTCAAATCTCACCGGCTCAGGGTTGACTCAGCCTTCCATCCTTCCGAGGTGGGTAAAATGAGGACCCAGATTGTTGGGGGCAATATGCTGACTCTCTGTAAACCGCTTAGAGAGGGCTGAAAGCCCTATGAAGTGGTATATAAGTCTACTGCTATTGCTATTGCTATTGCTATTTCTTTCTTTATTGAAGCATGGAAAATTGAACAATAGAAGTTGGGCAGAGAGAGACAGAGACAGAGAAAGAGGGAGGGAGGGAGAGAGAGAGATCATGACTATAAGTGAAATAATTCTGATTGCCCTGCTGCATCCAGTTCCTGAGACTTCCTTTGTTAAAAATAATTACAACCCAGTTTATTTTCCAACCAGTTGTAAAAATAAATAAATAAATAAATGAATGAATGAATGAATGAATGAATGAATGAATGAATGAATGAATGAATGAATGTAAGTGCATTTTCACTATATTCTGGGCCAGATTTCCGATCTTTCTAACATATGTTTAGCAAAAAAAAAAGTGGATCTTCTTTTTGTGTTTGTTTATTTGTTTTTAAACTATATAATCTGTTCTATGTAAACAGAGTCTTCCCCAGGGAAAATAGTTTTCTACTACAGTATTTGTTTAATAATCGACACTAAGAGCCACTGAATACATTGTTATAAACTCAATCACAACAAAGTGTGACTAGAGAAAATTCGATTTAAGGACAGAAATCCACTTCCCCACCTCCCCGAAGCAACTCAGATACATGTTTTGACAGCTTCACAAGTTTTTCCAGTGTAAACAGAGATTCCTTTCCAACTGACTCAACAAAATCCCACCTTATGTCCAACTGGAAGAAAACATTTTAATTAGAGAGACTGCCATAGTTACTGATAGAAGAGAAGCACCAGCACTGATCATGTTACCTAGAGTGGTAATGAAATGTCTTTCTGTAAAGAAATCAGCAACCTCAGAGACAGTGGTGGGTTCCTACCAGTTCGGACCAGTTCAGCCAAACCGGTAGTAGCTTGGTGGCCTGGGTGTCTGGAACCAGCAGCCACCCAGGCCTGCTACACCCTGGAACTGGTTCTCCCAGTGGTGCTATAGGCGCCACCATCTAGTTTTTTGTTTCTGCTCATGCACAGAGCAATTTTAGTTGTACTGTGCATGTGCGTGTCAAGCATGTGTGCATGGGGCGTGTCCCTGAGCGAACTGGCAGTAGTCTCTGCTGGAACCCATCCCTGCTCAGAAAGCACCGAGACCCTACTGCCATAGTTCCTTGGCAGAGCTGAAAATGCAAGGACATATGCTACATATAAAATAGCAGTGATTCTTACAGTAGAGGAATCTCTGGAACAGGAGAAGAGGACCAACCTGGGTTGGCTAGTTGGCCCAAGTAAAGGGAGACCCACACCATAATCAGAGAAGGTAAAACTCTCTGACAAAAAAAGGGTTCATCCACACAGAGTTAAGCTCAAAAAAATGTATTGGGTGTTTGGGAATCCTTATCGTAAGATCTAGAAAGGTTGAGGCTCTGTAGTCATGAAAGTCAGATGGTGTAGACACCATGAAGTCAGTGTGATTATTAACCCCATTACAATTCCCTTCTGGGTGGCTGTAATCACATGAAGAGATCGGGCAAAGCCTTTCTCAAAGTCCCTGAGCCAAGGGTCACCCTGATAGCGAAATCCCAAGCTGTTTTTTTCAACAAATGAATGGTGGTGGGCATCAAGTTAAACAGAAGATAACAGAAAAAAAACCCTGGGATAGATAATTGTTGTGGCCCAGCAGGAGCCGTTGGAGCTGCCACCAGACTCCGACAGCGAGGGGCCCTAAGAGTAGGCTCTGGAGGATGTGGAGGACCCTGGACAGGGTTCCGACTCCGAGCAGGGCTCAGAGAGGCTGGTTGGCCACCAGGAGGTGCCTGAGCCTTGGACCAGTGGGGAGGAGACAAGGGAGAGTGATCCGGAAGCCAGCAGTGAGTTGTTCCTGGATGCCCAAGAGCTAATAGGCGTCAGGAACAGTCGTGCAAGTACAGGAGGTAATTCCACTCAGCTCATGGTCATTAGGCTCCTCTCCAGACTATAAAAAGACTGCTTGTGCACCCACCCCTCTTGCAGAAGTCAACACATTGACTAAAAGTTGGAGAACTTTTGTAACTAGCTTGGCAGGCTGGATTGCTGCCAAGGCTTGTCTGAGTTGCTGCCAAGGTTCTTATCTGTTTGTTATGCTTGGCTTTCAGCCACAGAAGTTTTGGTTTCTTGCTAATAAAGTACATTCCAGTTAAGCTTGTCTCAGCTTTCATTACTGGATGGAGGAGGGGGTCAGAACAGATAATATAGTTCTGCTTTCCCTTTTATCCAAACACAATGATGTGGAAAGGAAGGTCTGAAAAGTAGGCATTTCCATCTATGGGGCTACTATAAGAAGCTCAAAGAAATGCAATGACTACCATAAGCAATTTGACCAAGCATTTTCTCACACTTTGATGTGCCACTGAGTTTGTTTCCTAATAGAACTCTGGGTTGTACCTCCCAAACATTTATTTTTATTTATGTTTTTCTTGATCCTGTTCTCGTTGGGTTGTTTTTTTTGTCTGTGTGATGCTGTTTTTTCATACATTGGTTTTGAGATGGATGGCCATGCAAATATGTTAAATAAATAATTTTCCAAGAATGCTGATGGGACCCAAACATTTGGAAAAGAAATGGGATTATAAACATTTCAAGGGTTGCCCATAGAAATGATAGAACTCTATGAGAGTTCTAGTTTCCTTTCCTTTCATGGCAATAGGTACAATTCATCTCCATTTGAAACCAATGGCAAAATGTATCTTGAATTAAATGGACTCCTGTGAAGCATTGGGGATTTTTTTTTTGGGGGGGGGCTGAAAGGAAGGAGCCATAGAATATTATAAAGGAGATAAATAGTTAATTTATCATGCATCACATTCTGCCAAAATGAAAACTAATCTTCTGGGTTTTGTTATCCTCCATGGCCAGAGAGTTCTTTGTATTGTTGAATATTCTACTACAGCTTCACATATAAACACACACACACACACCTTTGCAAGTATGAACTCTACTTGGGATCCATCTTTCCATCTGTAATTTTCAGGACATGCCCTGATTTTGCTCGCTCCTTCCTTCCTTCCTTCCTTCCTTCCTTCCTTCCTTCCTTCCTTCCTTCCTTCCTTCCTAACTTCCTTCCTAACTTCTTTTCTTCCTTCTTTCCACACATAGAGATAAGCAGAGATGGTATTCAGCCGGTTCAGACTGGTTCACCCAAACTGGTAGCGGAAATCACAGCTCGGCCTGCCTACCCGCCCCAGCTCCATACTGTCCTATTTAGGCATGTTTTTGAGACCGGGCATATGTGCAGAAGGTGTGTGCACGGAGAACTGGTGGTAACAAAATGTGTCACCCACTGCTGGAGATAAGAGTGATGTGGCTAGTTTATTGTAAGTCTTACACTTAATGTTTTTATGGAACTGGGATCACTTCAGATAGCAGCTGTTTATTTTGATTAAATATTATTTTGTTGCTGATCAGAATCCATGCATTTTTAAAGTCATATAATAAAACAAACATACAATAAATATTCAGCCAGTTATTCTCTGACAGCAAATAAGTTATGTTTTTGGTTTTGGCCCAGAAACTGGAGACCCTTCAGGATTCAAAGTCTTGGACTTAAGCCCCAAATTCCAGCCTTAATGGAACTACTGATCATTCTTTCTCTTGTTCTCTCACTTAAAGAGACACACAGAGCATCAGTTACCATCGACAGAAGAAGGGAATAAATAGAGACTACAAGATTTTTTTAAAAAAAGAGGCTTAAACATTCCAGGGAGGATTTTTAATCAAATAATTAAAAACTAAATGTTAACAAACAAGCATTTAATGTCTGAAACATCATTCAGGAAGGCACAACATGAGCCTGACGCAATTCACTCCAAAGCTTTGGGTGTGATCCCAGATCTTCCTCTAGAAATGATTGAATAAATGAGGTTAATATTAATAGCCTTGGACCGGCTCACATTTTGGATTACGGTCCATGAAAAACCAGACCGGCCCTTGTTCAGCTTTTATACATTATATCATTGCTGTGGTAGGATAGCTAGTGGGGGTGGAGGGGTGGGGGAACCTTGAGATTCAAGTAATAAGGAAGAATAAATTCCAACTTATTTTTATAATCTAAAGAAGAACCTGTTATAAAATAAAGTGATTTCCCCACCCCCACCAGAACGATGGAAATCAAAAAATGATTTCTAAGACCACAAAACTGTCTTCCCTGAAGAAGAGTAAAAGAAGACACAGGGCTGCCAAGCCAGTCACATCCAACTAGCAGGGCTAATGCTTGAAACATCTAGATCACAACATCTCAAGGGCAGCAGATTGGAAAAGGCATGCTCGGGATATAGATTGAATATATGGGCTTCGAATATGTTGTTGTTAGTGTCTCAAATAGAAATGCGCTCTGAAGCAATTTCATATGTGTCTTGAATATAGCAGAGTCCTGCCAGTTTTTCAATAGAGAAAATGACTTGAATCTGAAAACCATCCTGGCTTCTAATCTTCATCAGCGGAGGGTTTTTTTTTTCCCCTCCCCTCAGCTTTAGAAACCACCACTTCTATTCACTTTCTGTACAAAACAAGCAACATTTATCCAGTCTCCAAGGCTCCCGTGGACGGACAAAAGGAATAAATCCAAGTCATTTTATGAATCAAAGATATACAGAAGGTGTGGAAGCAGTTAGCGGTCTTAATAAATCTATTTCCATTTACACCGATGAAGAGGCTGGTTTTAGTGACTTCTGCCACCCCCAGCAGGCTGTTTCTAAATGCCCTGGCCCACCTGAAATGGTGCTCTGTGGGCAGCAGGGAAGAAAGCCAATCCAAATTGCTCAGGCAAGATGGGGAGGCAAGGAAGGTTGAATCGCATCCAAGCCAAACAGGATGGTGAATTGAATGAGTGTCTGGACATTAGCCAGAAAGCCATCTCCTAGGCATTAGTGGTATTTAGCTGCAAGTTTAACTGATGGCATAACGGTAAGCCACAAAATGTGGAACTTATCAAGATCACTCTCGGACAGAAATCTCACACTCGTTTTCCTAAGACAAAGATAGGAAAGCTGTGCCATGCACTGTCCCAGGGCCACGCACAGTCCTGAAGTCACATCTTTTGTGGTCCTCAAAGCATCATTTCACATGGAAGCTGAAGTAGCTACTGAATGGGGAAACAGTTGGAAATCGTGATGCATGGCCTGAAAATAGACATTTTATAGTTCAAAGGCCTATTTTCAAAACCGTAACTATGTGCGTAACTTAGCAACAAATTAACATACGAAGCCCCAAAGGTCTGCTTAAATAACTTACTCCCCTATGATCCCCATCCAAAGTAACATTGGACTGGACTCTCTCCTACAAGATACACATAGAGAAGACTAGGAACGACATACTCCAGAAATTATGTGGAACTAAATGGGGAGCTTCAGCTGCCACCATAAGCACTAGGGTTGGTTTACTGCCCCCATACAGCTTAACAGTTGCCATGCTAGTAAGTTAGACTCCAAATTCAATGACACCATGAGGATTATAAACAGCTGTATTAAAATCACGACAACTTTCTGGCTTCTTCTTCTGAATCATACAGCACCTCCAGCTTTACAAAGGCAAGATTCACTAGTAAGAGAATACGGAAAAATCATGAACAGCTCCTATCAATGCATGCCAATATTCCTCATTTATCACCAAAAGACTCAGATCCAGGAAGCCCCCACTGGCCCTTGCACAACTTCTGTCCAATAACTTTAACATCAATTTCCAGTGGAAAGCCAAATGGGTTGTTGAATAGCCAGACATAGGAAGGCACTCACAAAAAAGGTGCCAGCGAAAATGGGCTCCCGAGCTCTGTTTTCAGCTGTGACGGCTTCCTGCAACCCTCAGCCAGTGAAAATGGAGCTCGGGAGGGCCCTCGCGAGCTACATTTTTAGCTGCAATGTCCTCTTGCAACTCTCTGCCAGGGAAAATGGAGATCGAGAGGGCCATTTGCAGCCCTCCCAAGCTCCATTTTTGCTGGCAGAGGCACTGTGGGCTGGTCCTTTGCTGTTTTCAGGGCAGCCCCGTGGACCAGATCTAAGCACTCCGGTCCTTGATTTTGACACCTAGTCCAAACTGGCTCTCTACCTCCCCAGAAATGTTTTTCAGCCCATGGTAGTCAAAAAGTTACTTACTCTTGATTTAAAGCAAGTCCCAAAAACTGCCAACAGTAGCAATGACAATATTTAGGCTTGTCACCTCATGTACAGTAGGTATCAAAGGATCCCTCCATTTTAAAGGCAGATTATGGGGATCCAAGTGGTAAGTCTTCACATTCTCCTCCGTTACACTCTCACATTGAATACAAATGTCCAAACGTTAAGTGAAAATTGGACAGATTGATTAGAATGCGGAATGGGATAAAGATGATATTCTTTGCAATAATAATATTCCCATAAATGAACAGTGAAGAAAAAGAAACAAAACCTGGACAATGTTAAACAATTATATTTCCCTTTAAAAAGAGAAGAAAAAGACAGAGCCAACCAATTAAACTGCAAATGAATGCTTGCATTAGTAATAATTGCATTAATAATAGACATAAAGTAAGAAAATTAAAGAAAAATAACACGGAGACCAAAGAATTATAAACCTAACAATTGAGATTGCAAGCTGATTTCTTTAAAAAAAAAAAAACACCCTGATTTTTCATTATTCTTGTCTCCCCTTTTTCTTTCCGAGTTTAAAGCATTAAAAAGAATTCGAAGTGCCAATGTGCCATGTCACAGCATAGCCATAGTTCATGCAGAGGGAAAGAAAGGTTCTTGGGGCACTTCATCTGAGATCTAAAGATGTTCATCATTGCATTATAGTCTTTGGCCTCTCTGACTGACGTCAGATAACCTGGGTGCCACTTTGAGCTGCCAAGTGGTGCTAATGGCTTTGCTGAGATGGAAGCCTTCCCATTGGAGGTAAGACCATGAAACTAATTTTAGGCAGCCCTGCAAAACACCTGCAGACCAAAAGCTTTCAGTCATTCCAGCTGGAGCTCACATTTTATCCACACAAAAGACAATGTATCTCATCACTAATCCTAGGAGCCATGCTGAGTTCTTTGGAGGCCTCCATGGAGCAGTTATAACAATGCTCCATCTAAATGGACAGAGGCAGACTTTGGAAAACATTTTAATTTCCATCCATGGGAGCAGAAGGACAGAGTGGCTGAGCCTTAATGTGCAACTCATAAATCACATGTGCTCACAGGCTCACTATAAAAGATCACAATGCCTAATAACATAGAAGTCTGAGCTGAGCACAAATAGAAATATACGTTCTATTGTATATAATTCCCTCACCACTGTCAAACTATTCACTAAGGCTGCATTACTATCGTGGCACGACATAACCGCAAACGTCAAAAGCGCGCCGACAAAACCGCGGCGCTAAAACCGTGATGTCAAAAGCGCACCGACAACAGCGCGCCGACAACAGCGCACCGACAGAAGCACGATTTAAGTTAAGGTAAGGTTTAGGGTTAGGGTTAGGTTCAGGGTTAGGTTTAGGGTTAGGTTTAGGGTTAGGTTTAGGGTTAGGTTTAGGGTTAGGTTTAGGGTTAGGTTTAGGGTTAGGTTTAGGGTTAGGTTTAGGGTTAGGGTTATTTTTAGGGTTATGTTACAGCGCGCTTCTGTCGGCGCGCTGTTGTCGGCGCGCTTCAGCGCTCATTCGTCTCCGCGGTTTTGATGGCGCGGTTTTGTCACCGTGGTTTAGTCACCTGCGCTTTTGTCGTACGCGCATTTTTGGTGGAACCCATTACTATTACTATGAATCTTATCGTTCCTATCACCCATCTCCTCCCACTTATGACTGCATGACTGTAACTTGTTACTTGCATCCTTACGATTTATATTGATATTGATTGTTTCCTGATTGCTTATTTGTACCCTTTGACTATCATTAAGTGCTGTACCTTATGATTCTTGGTGAGTATATCTTGTCTTTTCATGTATACTGAGAGCATATACACCAAAGACAAATTCTGTGTATGTCCAATCACACTTGGCCAATAAAGAATTCTATTCTATTTAGAAACCATGTTTTATCATAAGTAATAAAAATCATAAACATATGTACAGTTATAATTACAATTGTTATAAGACACTCAGAACTCAATGGTGCTTACTTCTAAATCAAGTAAAACATAGGAAGCTGCTTTCTATTGATTCAGATCCTTGGTTTAACTCTGGTTGACACTGATAGGTGTCCTCCAACAGGAGCCTTTCATACCCTAGTGTAGTAGCACATATGAATGACCTTGAGGGAAAAGAGGAAGAGGTGCTACCAAGGGAATGATCAGACAAGAGGGGAAAGAATCCACAGCTGCTTAATAGTCAAATCAGGAATCTTTATTATACTATTTCACCAGCCTTTACGGTAAAAAATAAATAAATCATTATTTGGAAAGGTAAAACAAATAAGACAATAAAATAGCGTGTCTAATTAAAGTTTCCTACAGTTGCATAACTTGGTGAAGATGTTTGGCCACCCGATACGTGAATAAAGGTTAGCACCCCTTTAAAATGATAGATATTTATCAATGTGGCTGTCACATTTGGAAATGATTTGAGTGATCAAAATACATCTTGAAGCATCATAAAATTGAGAGTTTCTACCTCCCCTAGATCCACAAGAACAAACTTACTGCAAATAAGGAGTTCCATGAAATCTTCCCACCAGTAGAACTGATGGGAGAGCATCAAAGTAAGTTCTGGAGAAGGCCCATCTATTAGGGTTAGATTACTTGGTATTCTATTTGGTCAGATTGTAAAAAGAGATGGTGGGAGATTTGTGCTTTCAGACTTGCAAGATTCTGTTAATGTAGCCTTACAATAAAGTAGTATTAGGTCATCTGATTGTGTTTCCTGTCTGGTTTAATTGGGAAGGATGATATCTATTAAGTAATAATAGATATAAGTAATATTTATATCACTTATAAAGCCCTTCATGGTATTGGACCTGGGTACTTGAGAGACCGCCTGCTGCCGGTCACCTCCAATAGACCGATCAGATCCCACAGATTAGGCCTCCTCCGAATTCCATCCGCTGGCCAATGCCGACTGGCGACTACCCAGAGGAGAGCCTTCTCTGTGGCTGCTCCGACCCTCTGGAATGAGCTCCACATGGAGATTCGAACCCTCACCACCCTCCAGGCCTTCCGCAAAGCCCTTAAAACCTGGCTATTCCGGCAGGCCTGGGGCTAAAGAGCTTCTGCCCCCCCCTTCTCGAATGGTATGGTTGTTGTGTGTTTTCAATTCTGTATTGTTTGTTTGTCTTTTTTATCCCCTGTTTGTACCTCCTTTCCCTTGACTGAGTTGTGAGCCGCCCTGAGTCCCCTTCGGGGAAAAGGGCGGCATATAAATGAAATAAATCCTAATCCTAATCCTGTCAATGAGAAAAACAAAGACCTTCAACTAATCAAGAAATCATTCTACTTGGGCCTGTGGAGAAATGTTGCTTTGCATTTAGTTTTGTTCTCAATTTGATGAACAAAGACATCTGTTTTACAGGAAACAAGAACATTGGGAATATTCTCACATAGGAAATGTGGCTTTCTCACTGTTACTGTATTTAGTTATATGCTGACCAGGAGTGCAGGAAGCCTGGGAACCTGCAAATTACTAAGGCAATGCTTTAACTAAATCCTGAAGGAAGACATTGGGGTAAAAATACCTCTCATGAGGAAGCCAAGGAATCTTCAGACCTGTGGAGAGATATGGGAAAGGATATAGTAGCACCATCGTCCCTCACTTCTGGCAATAAAATAAATCCAAAAAGGCCACCAGAAGAAATCCAAAAGAAATTTTCAAGCACATTCAGAATAAAGTGGCTAAGCCAAAGAAATTAATGCCTGAGAAATTTCCAAAACCAAGACAACATTAGTTCTGCACCAAGCCATGTGTAACTCTGTTAGTAAAGATTATAGCCCACAAACCTTTGGCATAAGTAAAACACAAGCAATCGGTTTAGAGGATGTCCAGTTAGCTGGACTATTGCACATTTCATTGTGTGTTCCATCCATTCTAAAATTGACTGTCTAGTCCAGTGTTCTGTATGAATCTCAAAAGCTGCTATGATTTGCTCATGATTAGATATAACATTCTATTTAGTGGCTTTGTGAATAAAGAGAAACAAACAATGGGGTTCTACAACCAACCCATGAAAGAAGGAAACTTGCACAGTGTATACATTAACAGGAGGATTGGCATCTTTCACTCAACTATAGAGGATTCCTTCATCCATGGGACTATTCCACATGACTTAGATATGCAAGAGTGCTTCCCATCCACACAGTTCCTTCACTGCATAACTGAATATCAATTATCTAAGTCCATGTGGTGCCATTATTCTCAGACCAAATGCATCTACCTAGGCTCCCGTATGGGAAACCCATGAGGATGTAAATTTGTAACAGGAAGGCAATTATGACATGACACAATAAATGGGAGTTCCCTGGGATTGTGCAAAGCTTTGAGGGGTACATGTTTCAATGAAAGTTGACATAAAGTACCCCTTTAAAGCTGCTTCACGGTCCCCTCACTTTGCTCTGATCCTGTCTCTTCTGCTATTTTCTCTAGCACTTTTCAATATTGGAAGCATCATGAAAGACTTCTGTGATCACAGGGCATTTGCAGGACCTTCTTTGGGGGTTTAAAGGAGCCAGAAGAGATTAAGGAAAGACTCAAAGGTATCTTAAAGTAACTTGTAAAGCCAAGGTACTTCAACACTCATCTTGGGGGTCATGGCACAAAGAGCCTCATTAAAGGTGAATCAAAGCTGCCTCACACAGTCCCAACATCCACACTGAACAGCAGCCCAATTTAAATGTAAGAAAGGCATAGGATGGTTTGAAGAGTGTACATTTATCCTCTGAGATAAAAGGGGACTGAGTAAAGAAAAGGATTCATGAAATAAGTCCAATGGGGATTATTCCAACTCTGCCACACACAAAGTGGAAGCTCAATGCATGTGTGAAAATAATCCACTTTATGTTATGAGGATGAGTAAGTGCAAGCTACAGGGATGTGGTGGCTCAGTGGCTAAGATTCTGAGCTTGTCAATCAGAAAGGTCGGCAGTTCAGCGGTTCGAATCCCTACCGCTGCGTAACCGAGTGAGTTCCCGTTACATGCCCCAGCTTCTGCCAATCTAGCAGTTTGAAAGCACGTAAAAATGCAAGTAGAAAAATAAGAACCACCTTTGGTGGGAAGGTAACAGTGTTCTGTGAGCTTTCTGCATTTAGTCATGCTGGCCACATGACCACAGAGACGTCTTCGGACAGTGCTGGCTCTTCAGCTTTTTAAACAGAGATGAGCACTGCCCCCTAGAATCAGGAACGACTAGCACATATGTATGAGGGAAACCTTTACCTTTATCTTTAAGTACAAGTTATGTAGGTATTTTTATTTCTCTATATCCAGAGGAAGGTTCCTACCAGTTCGCACCTATTCGGTAGAACTGGTTCGTCAAATCTACCGAACCGGTTAAAAGAGGTTCCCCCAGTGGACCCGGAAAGCAGGCCACACCTACAGAAGAGGTTCCAAAAATTTTTGAAACCCACCACTGGTCCTTGGATATGATTATTCTACACTATCATGCTCCTATTTATAAAACTCAGTGCCTCTGTGAAGGGTAAGGATGACTACTGTGTTTGTGGTGCAATCAGAACATTGCGTGTGTTGAAGTTGTTTTAATGCAAACCAAAGATGCCTTTTAAAAAACAAGATTCTTATGCATGCCAGTGCTGTGTGTGAGGTAATTTAAGGTGGTTATGACAAGTGTCATCGGCATCTTCATATCCGGTCACATGGATGGCAAGCCACTCCCATCCGGTCACATGGGCAGCAAGCCACTCCCACAAAGGAAGCCACACGCACAGAGTAGGTTCGAGCAATTTTTGAAACCCACCACTGTCTATATCTATACATTTCTAAATCTAGTAAGCAGCCTAGTTTTGCTGTGGCATCTTAAGCAGGAAACTATGCAATTATAACTCTTACTTTAACTTGTTTGATTATTAATTAAGATCATAAACCAAAGTAAAAAGTACAATTTGGGGCACTAAATTGTAAACAAAATTATGACACTATTCTAGCAAGAGCATCTGGATTTTTTTCTGTTCATGTACAGTGGAAGAAAGATACAGATATATGCCAGAATTGCTGTCTTAATAATAAACCATGGTTTGCTGCTGAGAACCAGAATTATTACATAAATGTATCTTAGCTCATTGTGTGGGAAAGAAAAATATATTTGTGGTGTACAAGCTGTAGCACATAAAACATTTAACATTTCCAGGTTTTTTACCTTTTCTGTTTAGGTAAGCAGCTACAGGATGAAAAAGCTGCCTATTCATTACTGGACATCACATGTGGATATTGCTAATAGCTAAAGCATTAACGTTCCAATAAAGAAAAACATTCTAGGATTTTGGAAAATGTGAATGATTTTTGAAGTGAGGAAATTCAGATGACAAGGAGTTCATATTCAGAAAATGAACATGAAATTTCTTTATTGGTATGCAAAACTCAAATGCCATTTTTTCCCAACATCACAGGCAATTGCTGGGTATTTGCTTGTTCCTATTTCATATGCCAAGAGAAGCAACAGATGCTGGAGTCCAGGTATCTGCAACATCAGGCCACTATTTTGATAGACAGCCTAACCTCTCAGAAGTCCTGAGTCAAGAAGGCAAATGCTCATGACATACACTGAAAGGCGAAACCACCAAAGCATATTTGAATAATACAGGTTCCCTTACTTCAGAGAGCCTTGAATGCACTTTCTTGTTCTCTTTTAACAACAAGAACTATGTTCATCTACAGTTTTCTGGCCTCTCCATCCAATCACTCTTCGATATACACTGCTCAAAAAAATAAAGGGAACACAAAAATAAGACATCCTAGATCTGAATGAATGAAATATTCTTATTAAATACTTTGTTCATTACATAGTTGAACGTGCTGACATCAAAATCACACAAAAATTATCAAGGGAAATCAAAGTTAGCAACCCATGGAGGTCTGGATTTGGAATTACACTCAAAATTAAAGTGGAAAAAACACTACAGGCTGATCCAACTTTGATGTAATGTCCTTAAAACAAGTCAAAATGAGGCTCAGTAGTGTGTGTGGCCTCCACGTGCCTGTATGAACTCCCTACAATGCTGATGAGGTGGCGGATGGTCTCCTGAGGGATCTCCTTCCACACCTGGACTAAAGCATTCACCAACTACTGGATAGTCTGTGGTGCAATGTGGCGTTGGTGGATGGAGCGAGACATGATGTCCCAGATGTGCTCAATTGGATTCAGGTCTGGGGAACGGGTGGGCCAGTCCATAGCATCATGTCTTCATCTTGCAGGAACTGCTGACACACTCCAGCCACATGAGGTCTAGCATTGTCTTGCATTAGGAGGAACTCAGGGCCAACTGCACCAGCATATTGTCTCACAAGAGGTCTGAGGATCTCATTTCGGTACCAATGGCAGTCAGGCTACCTCTGGCGAGCACATGGAGGGTGTGCAGCCCCCTAAAGAAATACCACCCCACGCCATTACTGACCCACTGCCAAACCGGTCATGCTGGAGGATGTTGCAGCCAGAAAAACATTCTCCACGGCATCTCCAGATCATGTCGCGTCTGTCACATGTGCTCAGTGTGAACCTGCTTTCATCTATGAAGAGCACAGGGTGCCAGTGGCAAATTTGCCAATCTTGGTGTTCTCTGGCAAATGCCAAACGTCCTGCACGGTGTTGGGCTGTAAGCACAACCCCCACCTGTGGACATCGGGCCCTCATACCACCCTCATGGAGTCTGTTTCTCACCATTTGAGCAGCCACATGCACATTTGTGGCCCGCTGGAGGTCATTTTGCAGGGCTCTGGCAGTGCTCCTCCTGTCCATCCTTGCACAAAGGTGGAGGTAGCGGTCCTGATGCTGGGTTGTTGCCCTCCTACTGCCTCCTCCACGTCTCCTGATGTACAGGCCTGTCTCCTGGTAGCGCCTCCATGCTCTGGACACTACGCTGACAGACACAGCAAACCTTCTTGCCACAGCTCGCATTGATGTGCCACCCGGGATGAGCTGCACTATCTGAGCCACTTGTGTGGGTTGTAGACTCTGTCTCATGCTACCAGTAAAGTGAAAGCACCACCAGCATTCAAAAGTGACCAAACCATCAGCCAGAAAGCATAGGAACTGAGAAGTGGTCTGTGGTCACCACCTGCAGAACCACTCCTTTATTGGGGATGTCTTGCTAATTGCCTATGCTTTCCACCTGTTGTCTATTCCATTTGCACAACAGCATGTGAAATTGATTGTCAATCAGTGTTGCTACCTAAGTGGACAGTTTGATGTCACAGAAGTGTGATTGACTTGGAGTTACATTGTGTTGTTTAATAGCAATAGCAATAGCAGTAGACTTATATACCGCTTCATAGGCCTTTCAGGCCTCTCTAAGCGGTTTACAGAGAGTCAGCATATTGCCCCCAACAATCTGGGTCCTCATTTTACCCACCTCGGAAGGATGGAAGGCTGAGTCAACCCTGAGCCAGTGAGATTTGAACCGCTGACCTGCTGATCTAGCAGTAGCCTGCAGTGCTGCTTTTAACCACTGCGCCACCTTGGTTTAAGTGTTCCCTTTATTTTTTTTTGAGCAGTATATTTCTTTTCCAATCTGAACTTTATATGTTAACCTTATATTATCAAGCCATCACTTTGTACTGTACTAATTTTTGAATTCAATTCACAATCATTGACTATGGACTCGTGTTCAACCCAATCAAAGCCTTCTATCTTTCCGAGGTTGGTAAAATGAGGACCCAGATTGTTGGGGGCAATATGCTGACTCTATAAAACCACTTAGAGAGGGCTGTAAAACACCATCAACACAGAATACAAGCTGTTCCAGGTAAAGCTGCCTTTTGCAATTGACTGATAGGGATTTTGTCAACATTGTCGGTGTTCAAATGGTGCTCTGGGTATTTTGGGATTGCTCCCCTCATTACTATTGATACTACCTTTACTTTATTTTGCTACAATCATTCTACTTCTGTTTGCAGATTTGTGTTTCTGTGCCACTGGGCTCATAGCAGCTCCCAAGACAACTACAATTAAAGAAACTCTCACATTAGAAGAAAACTATATAAATCAATATAATCAAAATATCATTTATGATATCTTGTATATTTTATTTATATATATATATATATATATATATATATATATATATATATATATATATATATATATATATATATATATATATATATATATATATATATATACATACACACACACACACACACACACACACACACAACCCCTGGTATGCCCAAGTGTGGGAGGAAGGTCACACTTCCACTCTCTGTCATTAGGCTCGTCACAAGAGTCCATCCAGACAGAAACCCAATATTTTTACTGTTGCCTTTGTTATATTTGTATCAGCACAAATAAAAACATATATATATATATATATATATATATATATATATATATATATATATATATATATGTATGTATGTATGTATGTATGTATGTATGTATGTATGTATGTATGTATGTATGTATGTATGTATGTATGTATGTATGTTATATTTATGCTGATAAATATATATATATTTTCAGCTGATAAGGAGGAGACCTGTGGCATAATGGCTAAGACGTTTGCCTAAGCTGCAATACAGCACAGGTTCGAATCCCAGTAAGGGTATGGCTAGCTGATGAGAGCTAAATAGCTTGAAATAGATCTATACTAGTCTCCCTTTATTTATTTATCAGCATAAATGCAATACACACACATACATGTCTGTCTGTCTGTATGTCTGTATGTATCATCACAATCAAGTTCTTAGGGGTTAACAGGAAATTTAGAATAATTACAATAACCTCGGCTAGTTTCAAATTAGAAATGTATTAAAACATCATAAAAACTCAAACATGGTATGATAGGACAGCAGCCATCATTTATAAAATTAAGACAGCATCCTGTCTCCCAAATCTTGGAAAATCTCTATTTTCACTTGCTTCTAGGCAGGTAATGTGGGAGCTAACCTAATCTTCAGTGGGAGGCCATTCCTATGGGCTGAGGCTGCTAATGACAGTAGACCAGTGGTGGGATTCAGCCACTTCGGGAGAATTGGTTGTTAACTTTCTAAGCAGTTTTGTGAACTGGTTGTTGGAAGAAATCATTAGGGCAGAGAACCGGTTGTTAAATTATTTGAACCCCACCACTGCAGTAGACCTCTTATCTCCTGACAATGAGGAGCCATCAGGAGCTTAACCCAGCAAGAGTGAATATAGAAGTGTAGAGTTAGCAAACAAGAAGCTTCTGTTTCATCAAATAATGAAATTTGGCTGTAATGGAAAATGGTCCATTTGCTGTAATTCTTGTAATCCTTTCACTTAAGTATGTTTTGTTAAGTACACTCCATCGAAATTAGTGTATGAAAAAAAAAACAGTTTCTTTGAGTCATCTGTTCACAATTCTAACACATCTCCACTCCCAGATTCTGGTTTCGCCTCATTTTTGTGTATCAACAACCCACTTCTACAGTATCCTCAGCCAGCACAAAGAAAGCAGTGGGCTGCTAATATATCTCTATTCTTCCCTCTCCCATATTCTGGGGATTTTGTTTATCCATTATTACCCATTTTCTTCCACTTGAAGAAAGTTAGCACCCACCCCTTTTAGAAGAATGAAATATTTTAGGAAATATTAAAAAGACAGAATATTACATTTCCCTGGATGAGAAAAGGAAAAACAGGTTCCCTGTTGTTCCCTGCAGCTCCCTGCCCCCAGAAGATATTTGGTACCATCAAGACTGAGCCAGCCTATCTACAAAACAAAAGACCTCAGCGCCAGGCTGATGGGATTAAGGCATGACCCTCGAGACATAATAGGATTAGCCTTCTACTCATCTAGCAGCAGAGCTCACTACATGGCATCTGGGGATATTACATCATTCAGCACAGTTCAACTAGACTTATCTGAGACAAACTCCTAGGATTTGCACATGACCCCTACAGCAGCCAATAGAATACCTGCCCTTGCCACAGGAACAGGAAGCTCAAGTTCAAAGCCCAAGAGAGGGTATAAATAACACTCACTCTCCGCTCCATGTGTTCAGATGCACCAGGACCATGTGCTTAGTGGTTCTGGTCCATTAAACCAGCTTTCCAAGCAGCCTCCATTTTTCCAGTGTCTTTCTCCTCACTTGGAACTGAACCCAGATGGACATTTCTTCCCAAACACTCTCCCCATGAAGAAAGACAATAGAGACAATGTTCCTACAGAGAGAGCTAATTTCTTCAGAGCTTTCCAGGATATCATCTCAAAAGAGGTAAGAGCTAGTTAAGCTAGTCGAACAACAAGTCACTTGTCATCATTGACCAAGGAGATTTACTTTAGCCCCAAATAAAACTGAATCCCTTCAGAACTAAAATAGAAGTTAACTGACTGGGTCAATTTCCTGTCTGTACAATGTTCAGTCTTTGATGACATAATAAAAAAAAATGTTGTATGAACAAGGGCTAAGAAAGGAAATTGGATTTTTTTAAAAAAAAATGGTTGCTAAGTGAAGTTTCCTGAGACAAAATCTGGAAAAAGATTTACCTGGAGCTCCTAGTTAGAAATAAAAAGAGCATTCAGTCAAGCCAGATGGGTTATCATAAAGAGCCACAGCGTAACTCTAGGCATTGTTGTGTTTGTATTCCAAATGTGTGATACTTTTGCGAACCACTTTTTAATACCGTACATGACTTTATGCATTATTTTACTTTCTCCTTTTTTTATGCCTGAAATAGACAAATGTTACATTGATATTGTGTGCCTTAGGTGGCTTTTAGTCTAGAAGTCAGGACGTATATTTTAGAAATAAACAGTCTTTAGTAAAAAAAAGGGGGGGGGATTTGTCCAGCATATGAGTGACAAGAGTTATAATGAATTTACAGTCTCAAAGAGCCAAGGTGGCTCAGTGGGTAGAGTGCAGTACTGCAGGCCACTTCAGCTGACTGCTATCTGCAGTTCGGCGGTTCAAATCTCACCGGCTCAGGGTTAACTCAGCCTTCCATCCTTCCGAGGTGGGTAAAATGAGGACCCAGACTGTGGGGGCGATATGCTGACTCTGTAAACCGCTTAGAGAGGGCTGAAAGCCCTATGAAGCAGTATATAAGTCTAACTGCTATTGCTATTGCTATTGCTATTGCTATTGCTAAATGTCATGATGATTGGATATTTGCAACAGAAGACTAATCCATCTAAATGGAGCATCATTACTAGATGGTATGGGTGGCTTACTTTATTTTAATGAATTAATTTTGTTTTTATTGTTTTTGATGCAAAGGGATTCAGAAAGCAAGTGGCTTCCACTGGAGACTTTATTTCCAAGATCGATTCTTGGTGTGAGATTATTTAAGTACATTACTCCTTCCCCATAACTTTCATGGCTATTAAAAATTATTTTCTATGAAAAATTGACAGCAAGATCTGTCATATTAATTCATTTATAAAATCTAATCATATTTATAAATAATTCTAGGAAGCTAACAAAAATTTAGATAAAACCACAGTAGAAAAATTATGAAATACTTTCAGTTGCTGCATTCTGGACCCATTTACCGCTTTCAATACTTTTTTAAAGGCAACCTTTTATACTTGCAATACACCAACGTTCCAAGTCAGAAATAGAATCACAAACAGAATAACAGAGTTGGAAGGGACCTTGGGGGGTCTTCAAGTTCAACCCCCTGCTTAGGCAGGAAACCCTATATCATTTCAGACTAATGGTTGTCCAATCTCTTCTTAAAAGCTTCCAGTGTTGGAGCATTCACAGCTTCTAGAGGCAAGTTGTTCCAATTGTTCTAACTATCAGGAAATTTCTCCTTCGTTCCAGATTGCTTCTCTCCTTGATTAGTTTCCATCCATTGCTTCTTGTCCTGTCCTCAGGTGCTTTGGAGAATAGATTGACCAAAGCCCCTGAGGGCAGGACAAGAAGCAATGGATGGAAACTAATCAAGGAGAGAAGCAACCTAGAACTAATTCAGGAAAGAACATTATTGGTGAACAAGGCCATGGCTTCCATCTATTCCTCAAGCAGGAGTCACAAGTCTTAAAGGGAGCCGAGGTGGTGCAGTGGTTAGAGTGCAGCACTGCAGGCTACTTCAGCTGACTGCAGTTCTGCAGTTCGGCTGTTCAAATCTTACCGCTCAAGGTTGACTCAGCCTTCCATCCTTCCGAGGTGGGTAAAATGAGGACCCGGATTGTTTGTGGCAATATGCTGACTCTGTAAACCGCTTAGAGAGGGCTGAAAGCCCTATGAAGCGGTATATAAGTCTAACTGCTATTGCTATTGCTAAAGTGCGCCAACTTGAGGAGGACCCCATGTAAAGTTAGTGGTATAAATTTTCCAGATCTAGAGAGCCATAAAACCCATAGCTACTCAGTCTTACTAGGATTCTATCCAAAACATCATAACTTCCAGGCACTGGAAACTGACAACTGAGTATCAATAGCATAATGATGATACTTAACCCTGTACCAACAAATGACCTTACTATATTCAGCAGTTTCATTCAGAAGCTTAACTAAAAGTTGGGGAGAGAATTGAGCTCTGGGACACCTTATACAAACAAAGGCTATATTTCTCCCCAATGCTAACATCTGGAACCATCCTTAGAAAAAAATAGTAGCACCAATGTAAAACTGTATTCCCTGCTCTCAACCTGCTAATGGGGCCCAGAAAGATATCTCAATCAATAGTACTAAGAGAACCTGAAAAATCTAGGCGGGTCAGCCAAATACAGCCCTCTGACCCCAAGTCTGCCAGAGATCATATACAAATACAAGAAATGCTATCTTAGCTAGAAACCCAAGGGGAAAGGATCGATATGCTTCAAAGTGCTAGTCGTAACTTATAAAGCCCTTCATGGTATTGGACCTGGGTACTTGAAAGACCGCCTGCTGCCAATTACCTCCCAAAGACCCGTTAGATCTCACAGGGTCAGCCTCCTCCGGGTTCCGTCCACCAGCCAATGCCATCTGGCTACTACCTGGGGGAGGGCCTTCTCTGTAGCAGCTCCGGCCCTTTGGAATGAACTCCCCGTGGAAATCTGGACCCTCACCTCTCTCCGGGCCTTCCAGAAAGCCGTCAAAACCTGGCTGTGCCGGCAGGCCTGGGGTTGATGAGTTCCCCTCCCCTCTCGACTGGTATGGCTGTGTGATTTTCGTGTATTTTAATTATGTGTATTGTGTTTATGTTCCCTTTCCCCCCCGAGTTGTTCGCCGCCCGGAGTCCCTCCTGGAGAAGGGCGGCATACAAATAAACCAAATACAAATACAATACTTTTATCCAGGACCATTTGAAGCTGTAAAGCCATCTTCTCAATAATCTTCTCAACACTGCAATGTTTCCTAAAAAGAAAAAGTTGGACACTGAATGAAGATGTCCATGAATGTGGAACCCAAAATGATTCCAAATGGTTTTTTAAGGAGAGGATGAATTACCACTGCCTTCAAAACAGATAGAACCTCCCACTCCCACCAAAAAAAACAAAAACAAAAAAAAAAACACCCAAGTTCATTCAGATGCAACAACAGGAGGCCTTAGCCAGCCCAGTTGGACATAGTTTTAAAACCATGCTGCAGAATTCAAAATCCTAATAAAAGTCTGCACCACCATTGGCATCAACAGAAGGGTCAAAATCTGCTAGTGGTGGGATTCTAAAAAGTTTACTACTACTGGTTCTGTGGGTATGGCTCGGTGGGCATGGCATGGCTTGGTAGACATGGCTTGGTGGCTATGGCAGGGGAAGGATACTGCAAAATCCCCATTCCCTCCCCACCCCACCCCCACCAATCTGCTTTACAGCTCCGTTCTCCTGTGCAGGGAAACAAAAGAAGATGCAGCCAATCAGCTGGAACTTGATCAGCTGGGACTCAGGAGGCAGCGAATAGATTGGGGACAGGACCAGTCAGAGATGGTGTTTGCCGGTTCTCCGAACTATTCAAAATTTCTGCTACCGGTTCACTAGAACCGGTCAGAACCAGCTGAATACTACCTCTGTGCCAGATGGCAGGAATAGTGCCATGTTCAAAACCCCACCCACTTTGTACAGATGGATGACATCATTTCATGCACCAAAGAACCTCACTTCAATCATACACTGTTCACACCATCCTATAGATTTTAACTCCCTCATTGTGGTCTCTGTTGTGCACAGCCCTAAATTTACAGGGGAAGATATAAGGAACATGTCTCGTGAGTACTGTACAGATATTGAAATATAACAAATGAAAATACTCCTAAACCAGTTTTTCATTTCATTCCAAACTTCATTATTGGAGTTTACATTAAAATATAATCTCCAACTAGGCAAATCAAAAGTTTAGACTGGAGAATATGTATGATTCTAATTTAAATAGGAATGAAAACCCAGCATCATTTTAACTGAAGCAAAAATAATATTCTCAACCAATTTCCTCATTCATTTCATAGATTTATATGGCATGCTCAAATCTGAGCTATCTCAAAAGGAAAAAAAAATTGCTAATTATTACAGCATTCATAGGAACTATTTATACTTACTTAACTTCAGACTTAGAATATCACAAACTTTGTGCTTTAGAACAATCCCTATTTATAGGATACCTAGCTTACAAGCATAAAAATATTTTTCTCGTAATGCAGCTGTGGTTTGTTTATATTCCTTGACTAATATAAAATGAAGATTATTTTATAACATATTGGTCCTGAATCAGTGAAACCAGCACATAAATAACACAGAAGATAATCAGATTGTGGCTTTATGAAAACTTCCATTAGCAATAAAAGTGAATTAAAAAGAAATATAATAATTGCATAATAAGCAGGTAGAATCTCCTTTTCACATTAATGTATTTGGGTCTGAAATCTCAACAGAAGAATTGTATTACCCCTTAATTGGGAATAGATCATGTAATTTAATCAGTAGCCATGATTTCCACCAGCAGGATGGACAGCATATCTAAAAGATTCGTATACCAGCAATCAGTGTCTTTCACAAATGGTGAAATTGTTTGCTTCCCTCCAAAGAATAATCAACACTGTGTAAATAATCTGAAACCTGGGAGCACTTTTTCAATAAAGAGGGAGAAAATACACATTATAAAATCAATAAGGCTGGTTGACAAATGAACCCAAGTGTGCATTTTTGATACAAAGGTATAAAAAAAGTCTACATTTTAATTTCACAAAGCAAATCAGGTCTTATGGTTTCTGGAGGTGGAATAATAGACCATAAGATTCCACAGATCGTACTAAAGATTTTGTGATGTGTCTTTCTAGTCCTCGTGGTAATAAGCCTTTTTTTTTTTTTTTGCTTATGTTAAGCAAAAATTGAATATCTTCCATTGGTTGCCTAAAGCATCTGGTATTCAGTATCAGAGACTCTCCAAATAATGCAGTTTTTAAAACAATAGTAATAAAACTAGCACACTTCTACGCCTAATAAGATCTAAATTTTGTTTGTTTGTTTGTTTGTAGAGCAGGAGAGGGAGAATGAGAGAAAGACAAAAATTGAAACTATGATTAAACCACTTCTACACAGAGTATAGTTAACCTTATGACTTGGTGTACTGTTTTTCTGGTCAGTCAGATTTTTCACTTGTGCATCCAGATGTTGATTTTCTTTTTAACTTGTGAGCTATCCAGAGTCAACAAAGAGTCAGGCATCCTACTATATTTGTTGCAGCTAAATTATCTGGAATTTCGCCACCTGCTATAAATCTTAAAATGGCTCATATAAGTAGAGTTTTGTTAATCAAAATTAGCTTTTCTTTACAACTTACCAGATCTTTTGAATGTAAATGTGTTGTCAAAAATCAGCCATAATAGCAGTATTCCAATACCTAAGGAGCTGCCACAAAGAAGAGTGGGTCAACCAAAGCACTTGAAGGCCGGCCAAGAAGCAATGGATGGAAACTAATCAAGGAGAGGACTAATCTAGAACTAAGGGAAAATTTCCTGATGGTAAGAAAAAAAATAATCCATGGATGATTTACCTCCCCCAAAATTGTGGATGCTCTAACATTGCTGGCTTTTAAAAAGAGATTTGGACAACCATTTTCTGAAACGGTATAGCGTTTCGGGTTCACCGACAAATGCGCGCTCGACAAAAGCACGCCGACGAAACCGTGGTGAGAAAACCGCAAATTCAAAATCACGCCGACAAATGAGCGCAGAAGCGCGCCGACAACAGCGCGCCAACAAAAGCGTTCCTTCAACAAACAAATAATAACAACCTAATAACCTTAACCCTAACCCTAAACCTAACCCTGAACCTAACCCTTACCTTAACTTAAATCGCGCTTTTGTGGGTGTGGTTTTGTTGGCGCGTTGTGGGCGCATTTATGACATCACGGTTTTCTCGCCGCGGTTTTGTCAGCACGCTTTTGTTGTGCGCCCATTTGTCGGGTCACGAGGGTTTCCTGCTTGAGTGCAAGTTTGCACTAGAAAACCTCCAAGGTCTCTTCCAATTTGCTTATTCTGTCATTCTGTTATTCTAGCATCTATATGTCAGGTCTGCAATTATATTCCTTTTAGAATTTTGGCCTGCCACACTTTCTCTTATTTCATTATGCTGTTTCTTTAGTATAGTTGATGGGAGGGGGGGATAGAAAGGAGTAGGATTGTGGAATTTATTGTTGTCATTCTTTTCTAGAAGACCAAGGTCATCTTTTGTCTCCACACTTTTACACCTGACCGGAAGCAGCTGGGTGGAGACGCCAGCGTGGAAGAAGAAGATTGGACCATGTGATGGATTGTGGGTGTGGGACAAGATCATGAACTTTTAACTGGGTGGGATTCTGATATAATTTCCAGAATTGGGATTTCCACAGCAATGTGCTAAGATGTCTGCTTTATTAAATTGGAACTTTAAGGATAGTTTTGCCTTGGACACTGATTTAATTCTACATGATACCTGGAATGCTGACACTATATTCTTTTCATGATTATTATCAGAAATTCTTAAAATATTTGTATTTCAAATACTTGCACTTATTATTAAACATTATCAGTCAATGTCAGCAGATGTTGGCTCTTGAATACATCCTAATAGGCCAGTTTCCTTCAACCCAGAATCCCTCAATCATATTGGACTACCTGTTGTGGTCCAACAAGGAGCAGGCTCCAAGGCCCAGGGGCTCAGGGGAGGCCAGGGACTATCATTGCCAAACTTCTTGAGGCTTCTAACCCTGCAGAGCTCTCGCCCAGCATAAGCAGGAATGACCCCACCATCTTAGCATGAAGACCCCATAGCATTCCAAAATAAGTTATTTGTAAGTAACAGACCATCCTCTCCTGATTGCAGCAGGCTGGCTGGCTCCTCCCTACACCAGTTGTGCAAAAGGAGCTTCAGCTATGCCTGCCCCACCAGGAGAGAATATCAATAATGCCATAGTCATTCCCAAGATGCTTGAGTCCAGTTGCTTGCACCAAGCCTTCTGCTTTTGATGACTGCAATGGTTGCAACCCTGATTTGTCACTGTTTTCTTCTTGACAATTCCAAGATTTCAGTACTGTGTTTTAGAAGAGATTAGCCAATAACCGGGTATTTATTTATGGAGGGAAAATGTCCAGACCAAACATAATGTCTAATGTTGGATTTTCCCCTTACCAGAGGGCCCCCTTGTGGTGTACTGTTAACGTGGCAACTCCACTTTGGTGCACAGTAGAAGCCATTTTAGGGCATACAGTAGAAACCATGTTAAGTCACAACAGGCTGTATATTAACAGAACACACACCCCAAGGGGTTTTAGGGGTGTCTTACCCCCACAATATTTGTTTCCAGAGTGTGTACCAAGTTTGGTTGAAATTCACACATTCCCATGCCTTCTTCCCCAACAACCCTGTTCCTGGTTGCCTTGCTGTTCTGGCTCCATCCTGCCTGTGTGTTCACCCCTCCTATACCTTGCTCTCATTTCCCTGCTGGCAATTTTTGATAAAAAGGCACCCTTGACACTAGCTGCACACACACTTATGCTTGCACCCATCCTGTGCTCTGCTGGTCACAAGAAAATACAACTACCATTATGATTGGAGAATATGGAAGAGTTATACAACATAACGGTAAGATAAAAGGTTACAAATGCCTGCCATAGATTTATAGATGGCAGTAAAAATGATGGTAACCGTTGTTTTTTACAGTAAATAAAAATTACAGTCATGCTACAGGAGGAGCCATTTTCAAATTACAGCAAGTGTCTCTAAATAGAAAAAATGAATGACAGAACCAGTCTACAGATTCTGGGAAAGTAGAGGAGGAAGAAAGGACATCTCAGTCCAGAGAGCAGGGAACGATCAGAAAGAGACTCAAAGCAATTCTGCCTTAATTTTGCCAGGTATAAGTTGAGCAGGAGAATTACTTTGACAGGCTTTCATGATGCTACTACATTATGCTCCAAGCAATAAAGCACTTTCAAGAAATCCAAGTGGCTCTTGTTTCCTGAGTTTGCCAGCCTTGCAAAGGTTGACAAGTCCTGTTAGGGAGGACGATAGAGAAAAAAAATTGAAATCTCTCTCCCCCCCCCCTCTCTCTCTCTGTGTGTGTGTCTCTCTGTCTCTGTCTCTATCTCTATCTAATCTCTATCTCTATCTCTATCTCTATCTCTATCTCTATCTCTATCTCTATCTCTATCTCTATCTCTATCTCTATCTCTATCTCTATCTCTATCTCTCTATCTCTATCTATCTATCTCTAATCTCTATCTCTGTCTGTCTGTCTGTCTGTCTGTCTGTCTGTCTCTCTCTCTCTCTCTGTGTGTGTCTCTCTGTCTCTGTCTCTATCTCTATCTCTATCTAATCTCTATCTCTATCTCTATCTCTATCTCTTTCTCTATCTCTATCTCTATCTCTATCTCTATCTCTATCTCTATCTCTATCTCTATCTCTATCTCTATCTCTATCTCTATCTCTATCTATCTATCTATCTATCTCTAATCTCTAATCTCTAATCTCTAATCTCTATCTGTCTGTCTGTCTGTCTGTCTGTCTGTCTGTCTGTCTGTCTGTCTATCTATCTATCTATCTATCTATCTATCTATCTATCTATCTATCTATCTATCTATCTATCTATCTATCTATCTATCTATCTCTATCTCTGTGTGTGTGTGTGTGTGTTTGTGTATGTTCCAGGATAACTCTGGAACGTCTCAAGCAATTTCAACTAAACTTGGTACACACATGACTTACTCTCTGGAAACAAACACTGTGGGGGTAAGACATCCCTAACACCCCTGTGGGGTATGTGCTCTGTTAAGAACAGCCTGTTATGCCATACTGCCACACTGGCTTCTAGTGTACAGCACAGTGGAGTTGCCATGCTAATGGCTTCATAGTACTCCACAAGGGGGCTCCCTCTGGCAAAGGGAAAAATCCAACCTAAGAAATTTCGTTTGATCCAGACATTTTTCCCCTATAAATAAATACCTGGGCAATGCCGGGTTATCAGCTAGTCACAATATGTGTGTGTGTGTGTGTGTGTGTGTGTGTGTGTGTGTGTGTGTGTGTGTGTACACATATACAAACATGTGTGTGGGTAATGCAATATATGTCTATGTGTGTCCGTATGTGTTTGTGTACCCAAAACCCAGCCTGAAGATAGCAAGTGAGACATCGCCGAACTTTGCCAAGACAATCTCAATCTTACATGGGAAATGACCCGAATACAATAAGACCAGCATATATACAATAATATATAATATATGTATGTATGTATGTATGTATGTATGTGTGTGTGTGTGTGTGTGTGTGTGTGCGCGCACACGCGCGCGAGAGAGAGACAGAGATAGAGACAGAGAGACAGAGAGAGATGTTTATATCTATGTCTATGTCTATGCACATACATCACACATACACACACATATACATATACATATGCATATGCATATGCATATGCATATGCATATACATATACATATACATATACATATACATATACATATACATATACATATACATATACATATACATATACATATACATATACATATACATATACATATACATATACATATACATATACATATACATATACATATACATATACATATACATATACATATACATATACATAAAGATAATTTCTTGAAAATTGTACATGTTTATGGATTTCTGAACTTAATATTAGGAGTCACTGTCCCTTATTTTGGTCCTGCTAGACTGCCTTCAGAAGGTCTGGAATTTCACTTAACTGGATTAAAAAAAGGAGTGTACAATTTGATTTAGATGAAGGAGAGTCATGAATATTTAACAGCCTTTGATACTTGTTATGGAAAATGAAAGTATGCAATAATGCCTTTTGATCATACTAATTGCTCTGTAGTCTGCCAGATTCATGATATTTTTCGCAGATATTCTGGACAAATAAGATGTAATTTACCTGCATGACATTTTGTTTCTTATAAAAAATATCCTTCCCTAAACCTTACTCACATTATAAGGTAGTCCTCGATTTATAAGCAGTCACCTACTAACCATTTGAAATTACACCAGACCTCCCCGGGAATCCTTACAACCTTCAAGGTTCTGATGGAAGCTCCCTTCCACGCCACAACCCCCCCCCCCCAACAGTCACGTGATTGCATCTTGGTGCCTGGCAACTGGCACACATTTGCTGTGTCTTCTGGTCGTACGATCATGATTGACAAGGTTTTTTGCCCCAAACCGGCATTTATATCAGTTTCAGGCAATTAAAAAAAAAAAGTCCATTGTGGATATTGGAGTCACTTAACAACCATAAGTATTTGCTTAATGATTGTGATGTTTCACATAACGGCTGCTGCAAAAAGTTGTAAAATCATGCATGGTCGAATGGTGACCCACTTAACAACCAATACGACTGATAATCGTAATTCTAAGCTTAATCGTGGACGTAAATTGAGGACCAGCTGTAGAAATGTGCTACAATGCCTTGGTAAAACAAACCTTATGCTAAGATGAAAAAGAGTTCATCTGATCTTTCTGCCTTAGACTACTGGAGTCATTGCATCTTGAGAGAAGGAATGAAAGTGGGGGGGGTTGCCAATTTTTACAGGGATTTTACTTCCAATTTTGCCCAGTGCAAATGAGGCCATTGACTCAAATTCTAATACAGTGATGGCAAAGGGAATTACAGGTGGCACACAGAGCCCTCTCTGTGGGCATGCAAGCCATCGCACCAGCTCAGCTCCACTGTGCATGCACGCATGCCTCCCACTGGCCAGCTGACTTTAGGCTTTCTGCCACACATGCATGGGGGGCAGGGCACATGTGGGATACATGCATGCATGCACGGGGACCAGGAGAGTGTGGGGGGCATGACATGGCCACCATGGCGCATTTTGGCTCCCAGGAGGCTGCAGGGAGCCTCCTACTAGGCCCAAAACGGGGAGTGCAGGTGGTTGTGGGAGTGCGGGGGTTGGGGTGCAATGCTGCCCCTGCACCCCATTTTTGTTCCCAGGAGGCCTACTAGGCCTAAAACGGGGCACAGGACATCGCACATGCATGTACAGGGGGGAAAGCATGGGGTCACACATGCATGCACAGGGGAGCGGGTCATGCAGGGGGTCATGTGTAAGGTGACCAGATTTTCAGATTGGTAAAGAGGGACACCTTTGACCGGGGGGGGGCAACAAAATTTTTCATACAACGCAAAAATAGTATTGTAATATTTTTTTTATTTCAACATAACTAGAATTTACAAATGTAAATTGTAACTGTTGCCAAACATCAAAATTTTGATCACGTGACCATGAGGATGCTGCAATGGTCACTAAGTGTGAAAATGATCACTAAGTGTGAAAAATGATCATCAGTCACTTTTTTCAATGCCATTGTAACTTTGGTCACTAAGCCCATTATACCACCTTTCTTGCCACAGTTCTTAAGTGAATAACTGCAGCTGGTATTTTGTATTTTGGATAGAATCTTTTTTTAAATAGCCTAAGACAATTTAAAAAAAGAATCCACACAGAATAAATTGAAGTAAAACATTTCAAACTATTCTTTCTATGCACAATATATTTCAAAGTATTGTGCATAGAATTTTTAAACATGGTTTCACTTCAATTTATTTTGGATAGAATCTTTTTTTAAATAGTCTAAGACAATTTAAAAAAAGAATCCACACAGAATTTTAAAAAATCCTATGCACAATAAATAAAATATTATTTCAAAATACATTAAAAAAAATAAAAGAAAAAACCCAGCTCACTTACCAGCAGGCTTGCGCTCCAAGTCAACCCAGAATGATGTAGATGTTAATACAAAGAACTGAGCAAATTGAGATGGTGAAATTAGTCAGGGAAATATTTTTCAAAGAAACTTTGCCACCATTTTTTGGAGCAGACCTCCAACCTCTGTGCCCCTCCCCTCTGGAAAATCCAGGAAGTAACACTCGCGACCTCTCTAGCCATTTCCTGGAGCTCTATGGTACTTGGTCATTTTTTCTTATAAAAGTGAGTAAAAGGGGCGGTTGGATCCGTTTTGTTGCTTTAACATTTTAATATCTTCAATGAAAGTACTGAGACAGAGAGAGAAGTTAGACAGGGTGTCTTTTGTCTTGTCCCGGTTAGGATTTCTTAAGCAAATCCACTGGGCTTTCAACATGAAGCCAGAAAATCAGGACTTTTTTAAAACGGCCCGGGACAAGGGAAAAATTGTTATAAAGCGTGACCATCCCGCTGAAATCAGGACGTCTGGTCACCTTAGTTATGTGTGCATTGCATTATAGGTGTGCGAGCACGCATTTTTGGCATGCAACGACAAGCCATCATCGTTCTAATAAAAGAGATCCAAAGTGGACTATTCGAGAACAAACAACTTTTCTGAACTTGAAATTAGCTTCTCCCAGCCTCTACTCCATCATTTTGATCCTAGCCACCCCTTTGTTGATGGGATGCCCCCAATGCGACTATGAGGGCTGTTAACTTCATGCTTCAGCAAAGCAGAGGCAGCACCTGTGGAATTGTCAATTTTCTTCTAGACTCCTTCTCCTGAATGAGTGGAACTATAAGGCAACAGTCCTCCTCCTTTTGGTCACCTCAAACCAATTCCGTGGAGAGAGGATTTTCCATATAGCAGAGGGGGTGTGATTTTGTGTGCTGCCTGCATCCCATAGATCCAGATAGGGCTGGTTTCTGGCATACCAAGGCCCAATGCCAGTCTATGGAGGGTTGGGGATCCCTGCTATAAGGTCCGTGATAAGTAATTGTTAACAGTAAAAGAAGTGACCCCAACAATAAAGCTGTTTCTTACAAGGAGCAGTTCATCTGATGCAAGATCAGACTGAGGGTAAGAATTTTTGAACCCCTGCAGAAAGCTCACAGCTGCAGCTCACATCAGCACAAATTTTCTTCCTTTAAGTTCTACATTACTTAGGTTCCCTCCTTGCTGTTTTTAAAATTATTAGCTGAATAATTTCACAACCCAGGTGAAGCTGTTAAATATCGTAACCGAGTTAACTCGCTGCATATAATACTTTAATTTGACTTAATCATCTGCTTGTGACTGATCAGTACTTGAAATAATATATACACTGTTGTTGATAGAGAATGCATATTCCAAACTAGGAGCTCGGTGTTAGGCAAAGTGATTCAATTTTTGTTTCAATCAAGGGATGGCAATCATATTTAAAGTTCAGCCATCAGGGTAGGCGAGCAGCTACCTACTCTGGTGCCATGATTCCTTTTTTTTATTACTGCCTATAACAAGATAAAGGATCCCTCTACAGGCATTCAGAAGCTTAGTAAATGCAACACAAGAGGGAGAATGAGATGCAGCCTGAACAAGGCAAATTCCTTCCTTATTCTCAGTGTAGAGGATGGAATGCGTGTTTGTGTATGTGTATACAGCTACATCTATCTATCTATCTATCTATCTATCTATCTATCTATCTATCATCATCTATCTATCTATCTATCTATCTATCTATCTATCTATCTATCTATCATCTATCATCTATCATCTATCATCTATCATCTATCATCTATCTATCCATCCATCCATCCATCCATCCATCCATCCATCCATCCATCCATCCATCACATATGCATACATGCATGCATATGTGTGTGTGTGTGTGTGTGTGTGTGTGTGTTTCTGTGTGTGTGTGTTTCTGTGTGTGTGTGTGTTTTCTGAGGTTTTCGCGGGTGTTAGTATGTAGGTCTTTGGTTATTTGGGTTTTTTCCCGCGTAAAATTGGAAGTGTCTTGGCGACGTTTCGACAAAGTCTCATTCGTCATCTTCAGGCTTGTTTGCTCGGCTTGGTGCTTCCAGGAGCAATGTGAGATTTCGGCTGTTTCTTCCTTTTTATTGCCAGTGGAGGTTTGAGCTGATTGGGTGGGAGTTTGGCTGTGTTCTGATTGGTTGGGGGTTTGTGTTTCATGTAAGGATTGGAGGGGTTTAAAGTGGCTAATGGTGCAGTTGCGGTCTGGCTTCTGGTCCTTGGTCGTGCCTCATCATCAGTGTGGGTTTTAGTCTGCTTCCTGCATGAATGTGTGGTGGTGACATCCTGTGTGGCTCTTGTGAGTGTGGGTCTGGTGTCATTCCTCATGTTGGGGATTCGTTTGTCAATAAGGGCGGGTTTCCAAATGGCTGGTAGGCGGGAGGTATCATCTCGTTTGTTCATGCTGTGTGGGCGCTTTTCTATCTCAATGGCTTCTCTGATTATTCTGTTGTTAAAATGTTCAGCCTTGGCAATAGTTCTGGTCCTTTTAAAGTTAATTTTATGTCCTGTGGCTTTAAGGTGTTGGACCAGGGAAGAAGTTGGTTTCTCTTTTCTGATTGCGTTCTTGTGTTCTTCAATGCGAGCACTTATTCTTCTGTTGGTTTGTCCGATGTATGTGGTGGGGCAGGTGGAGCATGGGATATATATACAATGTAAAAACATATTCATATATATATTAGCATGCACGCACATACATATACATAAACACATTCTCAAAAAATAAGTCTAAAATATCCATGGTGGAACTTTTGGTATCTTCAATTTCCTGCCTAATATTGGCTGAACTGGTATGTAATTTTAAATGTTTCTGTTTATATATTCAGTTTACCATTGTAGTCCTAAACTTTCCTTAGTTCTTTCAAATCAGAAAGTGCCACATGGGTTTTCTAAAATGTCAGTCAAGATTTTTTTTCAAAAACAAACAAACAACAAACAGATGGTTTAAAATATTATATTGGAAAAGATTTCATCCCATAATGCATTTTCTCTGGTTATATGAAACATTTTATAGAACATGACACAGCTACAGTAATGTTTCTGCTAGGATATGATGAGATCAGGTGTTACAATACATTCTATTTTGTTTCGGTGTCATGCTGCATGAGTAAAGATTTGTCTCTCAAAACAGGTAATAACATGTCAGTATTTTGAAAGCAGTCCATTTAAATTAGTAGTTTTTGCCATGTTTTCCTCTTTCCCCAAAGGATTGCTACAGAAGCTTATGAAGGACACCTGAGAATCAACCAGATAGAAAGAGGTGTTTAAATAAAGGGAGAATGTCAAATTAAGCGTCGGTATCTGATGTGGGTTTTTTTTTTTATTTTCTATACAAGAAAAATGTTTTGCTTTGTTGTTCTGCATTATTGTCCATGTAACATGACGAAGAGCAATCAATTGACAAATCCATGACTTTTGTTGTTTTGGTTGCGAGAGAGTGAACAAGAGAGATTGTGTTGCTGTAATAAATGGTATGAGGCAACATTTACATTCCTAATATCATGACTGGCCCTAAACACTTCAGAAATCAGACAAGAGAAGCATAAGTAAAGGAGCTAGGTCAGATACTGCTCTGCCTGCTTCTTCAAAACTGTCATATATTTTTTTTCAAAAATAGAAAAAAGAAAATATTATTACGACAATGCAAAGCATTTGAAAAGGGTATTTTGCTTTGTATGTATAGCATTGATTTATACCCTCATCTTTCTGTCTAGAGCAGGATTCATGGGGCTATACAGTTATATATACCATATGCTATTTAAATACATTATATCAGAGGTAGGTTTCAAATCCCGGTGCTACCAGTTTGCTTGTGCTCGCGTGTGCACTTTTGCGCATGCACAGAAGCATCCGGGCAGGTGCGCGGAGCCTCCTGCCACCACTACCAGTTTGGCCTATTTGGGAGCAACCCACCTCTGTGTGTGTGTGTGTGTGTGTGTGTGTGTGTGTGTGTGTGTGTGTATTGCATTTGTGCTGATAAAAAAAATAAAGGGAGATTAGTATAGATCTATTTCAAGCTATTTAGCTCTCATCAGCTAGCCATACCCTTACTGGGATTCGAACCTGGGCTGTATTACATATTAGGCAGTTGTATTAGCCGATAGACAGAGAAAGGAAGCAGTATGCTTCCTCCCATATTTGGGCATACCAGGGGTTGTGACACAATACATACATACATACATACATACATACATACATACATACATACATACATACATAGCAAAATGAAATTATCACAGTGAAAATCAAAATTAAACACGAGGTCATTATAATAATAATGAAACATCAAAAGAAACATTATTTTTTATCATCTATTTAAATGCTGGGAATCATGGAGAAGATCACTGAGAGTGAATAACCATTTGATGGCACATAATCAATCTCCCAATCAAATGCTAAGAGAGGGGAGGGCATATGTACCTCCTTAGGGATAACATTCATAGCCAAAGGAGATGACCCTGTTTTTCCAAAACTCAAGCATCTGGTCATAGGAGCATCTTCAGAAGGGCCTCTCTGACTTATCTAAGCCATGGTACATAAGTTCCTAGTGGGGGAGCAGTTTTGTAGGTAATCGGGCCCTCAGGGTGTATTGTATTGTATTGTATTGTATTGTATTGTATTGTATTGTATCGTATCGTATCGTATCGTATCGTATCGTATCGTATCGTATCGTATCGTATTATTTGTATGCCGCCCTTCTCCGGGAGGACTCAGGGCGGCGAACAATTCAAGGGGGAAAAAGGGGAACATAAAAAGACAAAATACAAATAATAAAAGTAGACAACAGTCACACAATCATACATGTCGAGAGGGGAGGGAACTCATCACCCCCAGGCCTGCCGGCAAAGCCAGGTTTTGACGGCTTTTTGGAAGGCCTGGAGAGAGGTGAGGGTCTGAATCCCTGCGGGGAGTTCATTCCAGAGGGCCGGAGCTGCCACAGAGAAGGCCCTCCCCCAGGTAATAGCCAGGTGGCATTGGCTGGTAGATGGCACCCGGAGGAGGCCAACCCTGTGAGATCTAATGGGTCTGTGGGAGGTAATTGGCAGCAGGCGATCTTTCAAGTACCCAGATCACCCAGGGTGTAAAGAAAGGCACCCTTCCTTAGTTTGGCTGATACTGCAAAGGGAAAGAGGCACCCACCAGTTACCTCCTTTTTCTTTTGCACCTAAAGAAATCCCAGAAGCTGAAGTAATCTGTGAAACAAAAATGCAATATGAGCAAACTGTGAGGATACTGCATTCTGGACCAGTTGTAGCTCCTGGATGGCCTTCAAGGGCAGCCCCATGTACAGCACACTGCAAATTTGCCTAGTTTATACTAGAGGTTCCAAACAGTCTCAGGCGGGGCCACTTTAATATCTCAACAATTTTTCATAACACCCTACAGTTCCCAATCTGTATGTATGGGCACCATAACACACAACATGGAAAATATAGACTTAACAAAGGAAATATAAAGGCACTGTGGGAAATATTTGAAGGAACCAGTGATACTAGCCCATCAGTTTGCACTGTGACCAATGGATGTCAGGTGTCACTATTTTCCTCTAAAATATTAAAATATTCTGCAGCATTCCATTTCAGTTTGTTGTGCCCACAAAGCACCATAACACACAGTTTGGGAACCCCAGGTTTATACTACAATTTCCAAAATATAGGAAACACTGCAAAACAGAGTGGGTTTTGTTTTAGCATTCAAGAGCTTTAGAAGATGCAAAAAGGACAACTCAAGATGGCATGCAGCCTGAGGTTACCCCTTATCATTCTTGCTTAGGAGAATATGTGAACTCAGTCATTTAAGGTTGTTGGAACAAACCATAGTTAGCAGAATCGAATTTCAGCATGATGCATTAAGCCCAGGGGTGGGTTTCAGGCGGTTCGCGGCGGTCCCCGCGAACTGGTTGGTCGGCGAACCCGGAAGTAAGTAACTTCCGGGAACGCCGAAGGATCCACCCGCCCGCCTGCGTTTTTTACCCGGTTTTTATGAGTTCTGCGCTTCCAGGCATGCGCAGAATGCATACAGCGCCTGCGCGATCCTCCAGGAGCAGCTGGAGTATCGCACAGGCGCTAGTACGCATGCGTGCACTGCGCGCGTGCACGAGGACGCCGCCGGCCCCGTTCCAACCGAACCGGTTGGAACGGGGCGAGAAACCCACCCCTGATTAAGCCACACCACATACTTCAGCGAAGATGCAACAACCTGCTCCATCATCGAAAACTATGCTCTACAGCTATATATTTAGAAATCTCAGCAGTGCACCATTTTTGTTTGTTGCACAAAGCTATCTGTATTAGAGTTGTGCAACTCTAATATGAAGTCTATGGGAATATTCACACAGCATCTATTGCAAACTCTCTGCAGCAGGGGTGTCAAACTCAAGGCCCATAGGGTGTTGGATCAGGCCCATGCGGCCACCCTGGAAACAGCGAAGGACCAGCATACAGTGCCTCTGCCCAAGAAAATGGAGCTCAGGAGGGCTGTGCGTGGACTGCAAGATGTCCCTGGCCACACCCATTTGTCCCCCGCCAAGGTCAAACACAATGGCCCTCAATGATGCGGCCCTCAATGAAATTGAGTTTGACACCCCTGCTCTACAGTATCTCTTAGAATCCTGTGGCTGCTTTCTATATAGCTGCAGCATAATTCCAGGAAAAGACACATTTGGGTCAAGTTGACAGATATTACACATGATCCAAAGGTTTTCTTTTTCCCCTTGGGAACTGAAGGGCTCTATGTAGACACTGATTTGAGTCAGACCATATTCTCCTTCAAGCGGACCAAAGTACACCAAATCAGGATACCAATCCCACAGGAACATTAGAAGTATGTTTATCAAAATAAGAAACAGTAACAGAATCTTCCAATCCTAGTTTTGATTTACCTTCCCTCTTTCTTATACTCGAGTGAATCAAGGAGGAACCGGACGGAGTCACTTCTGAATAATGCCATGCTTTCCTGGAGTTTTTTAAAAAAAACAACATTTCAGCCCTCTTTGAATCTATAAAATCTATTGTCTATTCCCCTCAAGGCCATCTCTCTGACTCTCTACACCAAAGCATGGGGACGTTCATGAAATATGAATATCTACAGTACATATGAGGCTTTGTAGGCTCCATATGGGGCCCCTGCTGGCTTCTGCTCTGCAAGAACAGGAATTTATTTTAACCTGTTGCCTCACTTGGCACTCCAAAAGTAAAAAGATGACTATAATCCTGATTTGGTTTGCAAGAAGACCCATTTTTAAAAAGATAAACTATTCAGCACAATGGGACTTGTTATCCATTACACATGCTTAGACCATTAGAGTCAAGGGAATGTAACTTTATAGGGTTTAGAATACTGTTTGCTGGGGCTGCAATTCAAAATCCTATCCATCCAATGTTTGGAGAAGCATTTCAAAATGCAAAGCTGTAGAGCCACATGGCGAAATGCATTTATACAATAAAGCGAAACACTTGATAAAATCAGCATTTGACAGATACCAAAAGAATGTTTACAAAAGAAATTGAAAGGTGTGGGATTTATTGAAAAGACATCTGTCTAGTATGGTATGACAGGCTAATAAAAAAGGGTTGGCTAAACTTTTTTAGATGAACAAAACTAATCAGATTTTCAGAACATATGCTTGATTTTTTTTTTTAAAAAAAATATCTTTCTTTTTCTCCCAGAAAGGGGACAGAGAGAATTTATGAGTGCTCCATTATTCACATCATTTTTAAGCTTCTGTCAACACTTTGCTGAGAAATATTACTTGTTTTCACCAAGCTGTTTCTTTGAAAAAAAAATACTTATAGATATTCACAGTCCAATCCTTGACTCATCTACTCAGAAATAAGTTCCTTTCATTCAATGAGATTTACATTCGGGAACATTGCTCATGATCATTTGATTAAGAAAATTCTTCCAGTCTACCAGAGTTTTTTGCAGGATATATTTTCCCAGAGAAGAAGTGTACAAACTGGAGCATCGATCTTTATTTCATTTCTTACATTCACCTCCCACTTTTGTCTGTGAAAGCTCAAAATATAATATAGGAACCTTGACTTTAATATTGTCTCTGTGAGAGATTGGCTTCAATTAATCCAGGAAGATCTATGGATAAGTGAGGATCTGAAACTGGATCTCCATGACCTCATTTTTCTGGAAATATGTCATTTTAGTTTCTATATTGGCTCTTAAATGTATGACAAGGTCAGAGGTGGGTTCCTACCAGTTCACACCTATTCGGTAGAACCGGTTCGTCAAATCTACCGAACCGGTTAGAAGAGGTTCCACCAGTGGACCCGGAAAGCAGGCCACACCTACAGAAGAGGTTCCAAAAATTTTTGAAACCCACCACTGGCAAGGATCTTGTAACTTGACAGCTTTAAGACTTGCATGCTTCAATGCCAGAGTTTCTGAATAGCTACTTGGACAGACCTAAGTACTAATTCATAATTTCATATCCGGTCACATGGGTGGGAAGCCACTCCCATCCAGTCACATGGGTGGCAAGCCACTCCCACAAAGGAGGCCACACCCACAGAGTAGGTTCCAACAATTTTTGAAACCCACCACTGGACAAGGTGATACTTCGGGGGGAGGGGGGAATCATGCCGTATCTTTTTTTAAAACCTTTATTGAAAATTAAAAACTTTAAAATATGAATACCTTTAAAAAATAGTTTTGTATAAGTTATAATCCTTTTCGACAGTACTAACATAACCATTTGTTATTCAAATACATTTTTATACATTCTCAATTATTCCTATATCTATACATCTATGTTTCTAAGCTATACATTTCATGTTCCTGTTATTTATCCATTGATATTAGTTTTCCCAAACTGTATAATATTCTGAGTCTTCCTTGTCCCTTAACTCCAATGTGAGTTTATCCATCTTTGCGCAATCAAGAATCTTTTGGATTATCAAACTATCTGTTGGCATGGTATCACCTTTCCAACATTGTGCGAGCGCTATTCTCGCTGCTGTAATTATGTGCAAAATTAAATATTTTATCTCTTTCATATACTTTCCCTTAATAATTGTCCCCAGAAGGAACAATTCTGCTTTGAGCTCTATTTGGGTGTTTGTAATTTCCTGTAACCATTTTTGTATTTTGTCCCAATATTTTTTAGCTTTCGGGCATAACCACCATGCATGAAAGAAGCTACCCTGGGAATCATGCCATATCTAAGTATGTAGATTCTTGGGATAGATTAATCATTATTGTAAGCACAGGCATGGAAGTTCCCAGAATGGAAAACAGTGAGGGACCCATTTCTTTGGAATATCTCTATTCAAAGGATTTCTGTGACAAGTATGGAAGTGTTACCCTGATCTGAATTCCTACCTTCTGTAATGCTAAGTTTAATTTAACTAATGCTAGATTTTCTTACACTGTTTTTCCACACCACTGACTCTTTAAGTGAGCTACACTGACCCAGGATCAATGTCTTGTCCCATAATACTATCAGTTTTGGAGTGGTTTTCTGCAGTTGATAAATATCTTCTCGAGATAAAGTGAGCTGTGGCCAACATGCTGGTGTCTTTACCAGAAACATGATGCGAATCACTGTGGTGTTTTTCTCCTACTTTTTCATCAAGGCCAGGCTTGCTCTTTATTACAGATACACTTCTTGTCTTGCTTTTAAAAGATATTATCTCTCCTACAACAAAATGATGCTCACTTCAAGTAAATCTCTTTAGATTAAGGTTAGCAGAATCAAAATCCTGGATTCTTGATGGAACGTCAGTGTAATCAACAGTAAAATGGCAAATTATATTTCAGAGTCTTTTCCTTTTTGTTTTAAACCAAAGCTGGCAAACATTGTTTTGTTTGCATTTTGGTCTGAGTTGTGGGTTTAAACATCCCCAGAATGTAGAAGCCAGAGGAGAAGGAGAAGGAGAAGGAGAAGGAGAAGGAGAAGGAGAGGAGGAAGAGGAGGAGGGAGGGGGAGGAGGGGGGGAGGGGGGAAGGAGGGAGGGAGAGAGAGAGAGAGAGAGAAAGAGATCCTCAAAGAGGCAAGGTTTCATGTTTTGATTAAGCCAAGTGTTTCAAAATAATGTACCTGCCCTATTGAGACAAAGACAGCCATACTATTTTATTTTCCATTTTTGGGGATAATATTGCAAGGATCAAGTTGAATATTTTTCAGAATACAATGGCATTGATTTATCAGCCGATTTAAAAAAAAAGAGACAAGGACCATCTATGGATGTATATCTGCATTCAGATGTCAGCACTAGAAATACTAAGTTGTGCTTTTTTTTTTACCTTGTTTTTCAATATTACAATGGACGTACTTTTTTGTACACAAGCCTGCTTTTCTGTGTGCAACATGGGCCATGAGGTTTACCTTTCAGCTTCATCAGACACCAGAAATGCAGATAAAGGCACAGTTGCTCCAAATAAAGTTTTCCTAAGTATAATTAAAATTTCTTCACTCCCATTTCTGCAGCCATTGTGTAGATAACACTGAGATGTTATTATGCTGTTATTTTTTTTAATAAAAATTGATTGAAAATGTTATTTCTATCACCTAGTTTAGGAGCTACTTTGGTCCATAACAAAATTAGAACGTGGCCATATAGAATAAATATCTTTGTTTTCTATATAATTCATCCAGTTGTTTTGACAATTTATATCTGGAATGAATGCAATATGAAAGTGAATAATAATATGGCATGGAAATCTTCCAACTTTGGATCAAGTAATGGGAACAAATTGACTGAAATATTCATATGGCATCACAGCAACATATATAATATTTTCTTAGAGGAATGGAAAATGATAAATATATTCATTTCTCCCAGGTTATATAGGAGCTGGCTTTGTTTTGTTTTTAGACTTCAGCAAAGGGAATTGTAGCCATATTTTTCTCTTTTGTTAGCAAACTGGAATTTCTGCAGATGTCTTGTATAACATAACAATAAGAATGTTGAACAGAAATTGAAAAAGAGACATGTTAAAGACCATGTTATGAATTGTCCAAGGAGAGGTTTTAGGGACAGTGTGGGAAAAGTGGAAAGCCTCTGATATCCCTATGGCAAAACAAAAGAGGGAAATAAAACAACATGAAAGAAAGAAAGAAAGAAAGAAAGAAAGAAAGAAAGAAAGAAAGAAAGAAAGAAAGAAAGAAAGAAAGAAAGAAAGACAGGAGGAAGGGAGGGAGGGGAGAGAGGGAAGGAAAAAAGGAAGGGAGGAAGGAAGAGGGAAGGAAGGAAGGGAGGGAGGGAGGGAGGGAGGGAGGAAGGAAGGAAGGAAGGAAGGAAGGAAGGAAGGAAGGAAGGAAGGAAGGAAGGAAGGCCTGATGCTGAGAAGCATGAGAAGAAAGAGAACATCACTCAAGAAAATCTCAACTTGGGATTCCTTGAAAGTCTGTGGTATCCCACTATATTGGTACAGAACAATGAATGAGCTGATAATAGAAGGACATCAACACAAAGAAAAAAATATCAATCAAAAAGAACAAAATTGGCAATTGTTGAAAAGATCAGTTGTCAAGTCAACTAATGTGTTCATTTTTAGCCAACCATCTTTTCACAGGCAGATTATTGTTTTGCTCTAAAGAAGAAACTCATGCAGAGCTTACTTTTGTCAACATCAAATCTTGAGCTTCTTGGCAGGTGTAACATTTGAGCAATGTTTTTTTCTTAAAAAAAATAACAATAACGAAACCGCAGCTTTCTGCTAGTCATGTTACAGGACAAAAGTAGAAACGAAGTCAACAGGAATAGGCAGAGTTTGAGGGGACATACAGAGATTGAAAGGTCATTTTTTTTTTTATTCAAAGTTGGCTAAACTTAAATTCTACAGCAACCATTTCCACAATTCTGCCCTTTTCAGTTCTGTTTGAATGGAACTCCCATTATCCAGAGCCATCATGGCTGGGATAATAAAGTTTATAGTCTAACATATGTAGAAGTCAGCAACTGAAAAAAATATTTTATTTTATTACTATATTATTTTATTCTATTTCATTTTATTATTGTATTTTATTTTATTATTTTATTTTATATATTTTATATATTTTATATATTTTATATATTTTATATATTTTATATATTTTATATATTTTATATATTTTATATATTTTATATATTTTATATATTTTATATATTTTATATATTTTATATATTTTATATATTTTATATATTTTATATATTTTATATATTTTATATATTTTATATATTTTATATATTTTATATATTTTATATATTTATTTATTCATTTATTCATTTATTTATTTGTTTGTTTGTTTGTTTGTTTGTTTGTTTATGTGTTTATTTATTTATTTGTGTAGTTGCCAATCCTCTAACCAACTCTGGGTGTCTTCCAATCAAAAGTTAAAATAACACATAAAACCATATTAAAACTATGAAACTAAGCACATTAAAATATTAGAAACAACAAAATCTGGCATCAAGTCAGACATCTAATCTGCCCTTATCCGATCTTGTTGTCTAGAGAAATGTTGCCAGGTCATAAGAAGTGTCTGGGTTTAAATGTAATAAAAGAAAATTGGCATGAAAGGTATCTGGTCTATTTGAGTATTTGACCAAAATAGTATTATAATTCGGACGTTGGGAGTCATTGTAGATAATGCAGTACCATAATACACATATGTGTGTGTGATGGAATAAATAACAAATTTGGGGAACTTGAAGGTGGGAGCATGACCATTGCAGGAGAAAATGATTCCTGAATTAAGGTAGTGAAAATATGAGAAAAAGGATAAGTCCACCTTAATTATCCTAGTTATAAGTTGAGCTAGGCAAGTATTGTTAATGCTGATTTAGAATGGCCCTCTACTGCCTATGCCTGTCACCGCATATCTGTGCTGCAAAGTTTTGATGGGTAAGCAGAGATCACAGAGGGCTGCAGATGGGCCCACACAAACACCTCCCGAATCCCAACTGCGGATTGTGCAGCAGTGTGCACCCTGAGTGCTGATTTTAACTTCTTGCCAGGAGGCAAGAGGGGGCAAGGCACATTCAAGCATTAAAATTTGCTGATATGTAAAAAGAATACCTCTATAATCAGCCCCTGAAACCATAGCCATATGCATTCGTGCACTGCAGTGTAGCAGGTCTACTCCAGCCTTTAGACTTTCAAAATTCTACTTTGTTAATTTACTAGCATAAAGATCTTTCCAGAAGTCTAAGTAGTTTCTTCTTCCTTAGGCTGGCCAACCTCGCTGAATTTAACAATGTCTCATATGGTTTTCAGTGAATCCAGAAAACCATGGACTTGTCCATGTATCATCTGAAGGAGATAGGCAGTTAAGAAACACAAGGTGAGAGAGAGAGAGAGAGATGATAGATAGATAGATGATAGATAGATAGATAGATAGATAGATAGATAGATAGATAGATAGATAGATAGATAGACAGACAGACAGACAGACAGACAGACAGACAGACAGATAGATAGCTACATACATGCATGCATGCATGCATACGTACGTATGTACGTACGTACGTATGTACCAGTGGTGGGTTTCAAAAATTGTTCGAACCTACTCTGTGGGTGTGGCCTCCTTTGTGGGAGTGGCTTGCCACCCATGTGACCGGATGGGAGTGGCTTGCCGCCCATGTAACCGGATATGAAGATGCCAACAACACTTGTCAGAACCACCTTAAATTATCTCACACACAGCACTGGCATGCATAAGAATATGATGTAAACTTGTTTTTTAAAAGGCATCTCTGGTTTGCGTTAAAACAACTTCATCACACACAATGTTCTGATTGCACCACAAACGCAGTAGTCATCCTTACCTGGAATAACAGCAAATGTGCTTTTTCAAAAGGCAATTGGACTTCTTTTTTCCTTGAAGATCTTTCACTTCTCATCCAAGAAACGTCTACATCTTTGGGACAGCCACGACCTGAATGACTGAGAATCTCCAAAGACATTTTGCAGACATTTCATTACCCAGAACTGAAGAAGCTTCTTGGATGAGAAGCGAAAAGTCTTCAAGGAAAAAGCAAAGTCCGGTTGCCTTTTGAAAAAGCATCTTTGGGAGATCATTGAAAGGATAAGAAGAGAGAACCAAAAAAAGTTAAGTTAGTTCTCTGACTACAAAGCAATGGGGGAATTGTGCAAAACTCTTTTCCATTGATTGATATCTCATAGATGCTGTTTGGTGGCTTCTTTTTGATTGTTTATTAAAAGCATTATGTAGCTTTCAGATGATCTGAAGTGACACATAAGTTCTTCAACAGCACAGAATTTATGAAATTACAGGTGCATACATATACTTTTCAGTAAAATGACTTTTTTTTTCCATTTTACTAATTATTGTGCAGGAAATTTTGAATTTTCCATTTGAGAAATGCTGGATTCGGAGGGCATCCTCACAAACCAAATGTAAGGCAAATGACAGTTTAAATAGATTTTTTTTTCCAGGGAGAAAAAACTGCCGAATCAATCTTTCCTTTTCCTTTTTACTTTTCAACTCAACATGCTTGTAAGGAACTTTCCCTCTTTTAACCAGATTGCATGAAACATTTTGTGTTACTGCTGCTTTAAATCCCCCAGAGACCGTAATAGTGCCAGAGAAACATAATAGTTGTAGCTCTGATTCTAACAACCTATGTTAACAATCTCATACTGATGGTCTCTTGTACCTTGCGAAGTTCTTTAAATAGAGAGAAAAATGACTGTAACCTTGCCTTGTGTCTGTATAACTTCATTATCTCAAAAGACGTCTGTATGGCCAATTAACGTGGTGATACCTTAGCTAAGGTTACCATATCTGAGCAAGAAACATCTATGCAACCACTAAACCCGGGTTTTTCAAATTCCACATTATGATGTTCAACATTATGAAAAACTAAGGGGGAGGGGAAGTCCTTTGCATATTGGCAGAGGTGTCCATAGCAATCTTTGTAAGGAATACTAGAAAGGTGGAACTTGTCAGCTGACATTCAGAAGCTCCCACTCCCAGTAGCCTTTGTGCTCAGGATGATTTATCACTGTGCCTCTTGATTAAAAGTTTCAGGGTTGTTGCTGCTGTCGTTGAAGTAACCAATCCAACAGCATGAGAAGCATGTCAACATCCCTCCGCTAGATCTGGGACAAGAGATACTTTAATTACCACCTGAGTGGTACTCAGATTTTTTTTTCCTCGATCCAGATACAGTAGCCCTACTTTAACCAGAAGTAGCAATGCTGCCATCCAATGAAGCCCTGTTCAGGAATAAATCGTACTAAACAGTGGTATTTAGTACCAAGTTCAAGTACTTCAGATTGTATCATGGACTTGGAACCCATTGAAGCAAATTGAGTTGCTTCATCTCTGGAAGAGGCTAAAGTAGAAGTATCTGTGTCACAGGAGTGCCTGTGTCACATGCAATAGCAATAGCCATAGAATTTAGACTTATATACAGCCAGAGGTGGTATTCAGCCGATTTGGAGCGGTTCAGGCGAACCGGTAGTGGAGTTCGTGGGTGGGTGGGTGGCCCCCTCCCCCACCGCCCTGACTCTATGCTGTCCTATTTATGCTTTTGAGGCTGGGCACATGGACGGAAGGTGCACATGTGAGCAAAGCGCATGCACGGAAGGCCAGGCACATGCACAGAATGTGCACACACAGTGAACTGGTGGTAAAAATAAGTGTAACCCATCGCTGTATACAGCCCCATAATATGTTACAGTACTCTCTCATTCTTTTGCAATGTCAGCATATTGCCCCAAACAATCTCGGTCCTCATTTTACTGACCTCAGAAGGATGGAAGTCTGAGTCAACCTTAAGCTCCGTTAGAGCTCAAACTGGTAGCACTGGGCAGAGTTAGCCTGCAATACTGCATTCTAACCACCGCGCCACTGTGCCTGATGCAGGCTGAAAGTCAGAGGCCCCAAAAAGCAGGGATTGTAGGATGTAAATATTTCAATGTTGTCAAGATCACTCATGATTTTGAACTTTCCTGCCAGCTTTGGCTCAGATAAATGTGGCCATCAATTGCCACATTATAGTACAAGCCTTTGAGACAAGATGCTCAAAATGCAAATGAGGAACAAGCCTATTGGCTACTTTGAAGATCTCAGTGCAATAGACTCATTGGAGAAAAGGGGAGGGTGGAATAATCCTTCGTGGAGAAAGTTATGAAAGTAGAGCGGCTTTTACAAAAATCTTTATTAAAATATAATCTAGTTCAGGTGGCTGATCTCAAAACAGCTTAGCCAGGTAACCTGTCACCTGTAGCGACCGGTTTACTACATGGATGGGAGACACATGGGAATTACAAGGGCACAGGACAGATTGGAAAGTTGAACAAACAAACAAAAATCTGGGAAGAAAGGTATGATAAACCACTTCAATGTTACTGCTAAGATTTCAGTTCCTCTCATGGGACTTCTTCACTGGAAAAGAAAAAATGGGGTTTCTAAGGTTGCTCTTTCTGTTGGGGATACAACCATGGCTTGGAAGAGCAGTGGTTGCAAATAGATTCGCAATCCCTACCTAGCATCCCTTTGTTGGCTCTCTACCAGCACCAAAGACAGAAAGATGTAAAATCAAATGGAGAAGTTTTTTCCCCTAAAAAGATACTCAGAAATGAAGGGGGGAGAAACTATGAATCTTTCCTCAAGCCCAAGACTGAAATGTTAATGGAACGTAACCAATGTTTGCTTGGTTTGATTAGAGTTTTTACCTGGCGCTGTTATTGTTTTTTTTCTTTTGTTTTTATGTATGATTTATACTTCTTTGTCACCCAAATTTAGACCGCCATATGCATTTGCAAAACAAACAAATCTTGGAGGGAGGGCTTTCAAGAGATTAAACTACCACAGCCTTTAGTGGTGGGATTCAAAATTTTTTTACTACTTGTTCTGTGGGCATGGCTTGTTGGTCATGTGATTGGGTGGGCATGGCTTGTTGGTCATGTGACTGGGTGGGCATGGCTTGGTGGTCATGTGACTGGGTGGGCATGTGACTGGATGGGTGTGGCTGGGCAGTCATATGATTGGGTGGGTGTGATTGGGTGGTCATGTGATTGGGTGGGCGTGGCCACCTTGACATCACTCCCATCAAGGGGTGCTTTGCCTGGCCTCTTCTCACCTCAACAGTATCAACGAGATACAATTTCCCTGTCTATTTATTTACTACTACTGAACATCCAAAATACATTTTTAATCCTATGTATATATACCATATGTGTACATACATATCACATAATATAGAATGGGTATAGGCACAAAAAAGATACATCAGCCTTCAAATATTATATTAGGGATATTATTTTCCATATATGTGCAATACATACACAAACACACACACACACAGAGACACACACACACATATATGCACCATGTTTCTTAAAATCGTTGTTGAAGATCCAAGAGAAATTGTATACAGAGATAATAAAAGAAGAGCACAATAACAGCTTTCTCTCAAGGGCAATCTGGAGCAGAAAAACAATGCTACGGTGCTTAAACTGGATTATACCCATCTTCCACTCTTCATTCTAAATGCTGTCTTTTAAGCAAGATTCGAGGTCCAAGGGAAAGGACAACAGTTGGAAAGCTAGTTAGATTAAAGAAGGCAGAATCTGCTAACTTTTCCATTGTCCTATCTCACAGCCAAACCTCCCCAGAATGCCAAGCAGGTGGCAGACTTCTGATGAATACATACATCAGTTGTGCATAGCATCAGCAGGAACCAAGTCTAAGTTGAAATGCTTCCTTCTTTGTTTATGGGGTTGCTGCCCAGATTTTGACGTGAGATACGGGTAGTCCTCGAGTTACAATTACAACTGGGCACAAAAATTATGTCGCTAAGTGAAATATTTGTTAAGTGAATTTTGCCCCACAACGTATCTTGACATAGTTGTTAAGTGAATCTGTCCTCCCCATAGAAGATCATAAAAGCTGATCACATGACCCCCAGACACTGCAACCATCATTGCATGAGCCGAGGTGGCGCAGTGGTTAAATGCAGGACTGCAGGCTACTTCAGCTGACTGCAGTTCAGCAGTTCGGCTGTTCAAATCTCACCGGCTCAGGGTTGACTCAGCCTTCCATCCTTCCGAGGTGGGTAAAATGAGGACCCGGATTGTTGTTGGGGGCAATATGCTGACTCTGTAAACCGCTTAGAGAGGGCTGAAAGCCCTATGAAGCGGTATATAAGTCTAACTGCTATTGCTATTGCTATCATAAATAAAAAACAGTTGCCAAACATTTCAATTTTGATCATCTGACCATGGAGATGCTGCAATGGTCGTAAGCGTGAAAAACCATCCTAAGTCATTTTTTTTCAGTGCTTTAGTAACTTTGAAGGTCACTGTTGTAAGTCAAGGATTACCTTAGTAGGTTAAGACTTGGATGCCATGATTTGCAACTGTTTTTTGAGTTTCCCAACTTAAGCATGGCATATTTTATGCCCCCAGTGCAATTCTGCTTGCATTTCCTCAACCAAACCTAGCATCCTTGTTTGTATTTATTATAAATCAGTGTATACTGCCCCAGTTCATATTCGTTTGGGGCTTATGCTGATTTCACAACACATGCAATCTCTGGGTTTCATCTTTATCTTGAAGGATTAGATGAAGTAAGCTGCGTTGTAATAATTTAGCTTTATCTCGTGCCTTACAGTTTTATGTTCTTGTAATGGCAGTTTGCCTTTTTTTCCTCCTTTATTTAATTAAATATCTCTTATTTCACAATGACAACATTTTTATTGGGAAGTTTATTTGCGTAGCAGCTGGCACAGCAAAGCAATGCTTGCCATTAAGAGCGTGTGTTTATTTTTAGCAGCATAGTCAGGAAAAAAAAACCTCTGATATACAGACAAAGATAATGAGAGAATGGTTGTTTCAGGGACAGTAATTTTCTGAAATAGAGGTACTATTGCTTAGCCGTTCTTGAGATATAGTTGCATGAATGTCACTTTTACTGTGACTTTTCTTCTTTAACAAGAAGCTTTTTCGATGATACTTCTCCCCCTGGTCAAAAATTCTTTTGCACATTGCAGCTTGCTTCTCTTTATTCACTGCCTCTGTCTTGTTCAGCCAATGGACTATTGATCATGAACAGTCTGGACTAGGAAGCTGTTGTGGCCCAGCAGGAGCCGACAGCGAGGGGCCCTATGAGTCAGCCCTGGAGGATGTGGAGGACCCTGGACAGGGTTCCGACTCTGAGCAGGGTGCAGAGAGACTGGTTGGCCACCAGGTGACGCCTGAGCCTTGGATCAGTGGGGAGGAGACAAGGGAGAGTGATCCAGAAACCAACAGTGAGTTGTTCCGGGATGCACGCCATCGAAGAGCTACTCGGTGTCAAAAACAATTACGTAATTACAGGAGGTAATTACACTCAGCTGATGGTCATTAGGCTCCTCTCCAGACTATAAAAAAGACTGCTTGTGCCACGCCCTTCTTGCAGAAGTCAACGCTTTGACTAAAGAGAAACTAACTTGGCAGGCTGGATTGCTGCCAAGATTTGTTGGACTTGCTGCCAAGGTCCTTATCTGTTTGTTTACTTGGCTTTCAGCCACCGAGAGTCTGGTCTTGCTATCAAAGGACATTCTCATTAAGCGTGTCTCGGCTTTCATTACTGGACAGAGGAGGGGGTCAGAACAGGAAGCTATGCAACAACAACATCCTAATGGAGAGCAGAGGCTCTAAGCCTAATTCAGAAGAACAAAGTCTGGAGGTAGCAATAGCAATAGCACTTATACACTACTTCACAGTGCTTTACAGACTTCTCTAAGCAGCTTACAGTCTCAGCTCATTGCCCCCAACAATCTGAGTCCTCGTTTTACCAACCTTGGAAGGATGGAAGGCTAAGTCAATCTTGAATCTGGTGAGATTCGATCTGCCAAACTGCTGGCAGCTGGTGATTAACAGACGTAGCCTGCTGTTAACCACTGTGCCACTGTGGTTCTAGGTAACTATAAATAAGAGCTAACGCTAAGCACATTTATTTCTGTGTTTCAAATGATGCAGGTCTATCAAGGTCTTTGAAACTTCAGCAGTTTCTTGGATAAATAATCTTCAGTCAACATTGTCCAAATTTGATTATTATTTTCCATGTATCTTTTAGATAGAATTTATATTCACCTTCCTTCCATTTATGGCTAAGACTTAGTTTAACAGCTCTCTGCCAAATAACCATGATTATCTCATGATTATCCCAATCTTTCTGACACAGAATATATAGTAAAATGAAAAAAACAAGAAAGGTTAGGGTTAGCAACTGAACATTTGAGAACATATGCCTCCTTTTTAGCTGGTGTTTCTTGATTGGGATTCATGTTGTAGAACTGCAATTTAGATCTGTGATTACATTTAATTAAAATAATGAAAATATGTCCCAACAGCACCATACACTAACAATTGTTGGGCTGACTCAATTTCATGGAGATGCCCTTGAAGAATCAACAGTGAGATATCTCTTTGCTATAGTTTGTAAGAGGGGAGGATGTGATCCAAGTATTTATTTAGGGCAGCTCCAGGCTTCAATAGAGAGGATTGCAGAAGGATTGTAATAATTCCATTTTAGTAGCTGAGAAAGAATTCCAGGGAGGAATCCATCTCAAATCAGTGTATCCTTAACAGGCAAAAAATACAAAAGTAGAATGTCGAGAATATTATAAAATTTTATAAGGTTATAAAAGTTTCATTGGTCCAGGTATGACTTCTCTATGATAGTATTATGATAACAGAGTTTTTGCCGAGTAAGCTCTCCTTTGCATTGCAAAGGGAGTTCACATGTCAAAGTAAGAATAAAATCTAATCCAGACTCTTAATATTTTGGGACACATAACAGATTCATGAAGGTAATTTCATTCTCTTAAATAAATAGGTAGCACATACCATTATATACTGACCCTGTGAAATGCTGAGGGTCATTCTTATAGCTGTAATACCCGAAAACTTAAGTTTTGTTTATTCCCACTATCTGGACATCATGTAATAGCACAGTTCTACTCAACTGAATTAATGCAGAAAGTGGGAAGGGCAGGGGCAGTAAACAAAGAAACAGAAAAAACTAAATCTAACAGACAAGGTAGTCTTTTATTATCTAGGTTACTCCTACCCTTTTCCAGCCAAGGTAGTGTTCTAATCATATATGTATGTATGTATTAAGTGTTATGTCAAAGCTCCTGGTATGCCCAAATATGGGAGGGTGCATACTGCTTCCCTTTTGCCTTTCAGCTCCACCCTAGGAGTCTTCCAGGCAGGAAACAATTTTTGTATTGCATTTGTGCTGATAAATAAATAAAGGGAGTCTATTTCAAGCTATTTAGCTCTCATCAACAAGCCATACCCTCATCAACTAGCCATACTCGGGTCTTTTCCCATGTAAGATTGAGATTGTCTTGGCAACGTTTCGGCAAGGTCTTACTCGCCATCTTCAGGCTGCTGTTTTCGGCTTAAAATGTGGTTGGAGCTGCTGTCTTTCTATAAATCTTGGTGTGTGTGTGTGTGTGGAGTGCTGGCTTTGTTTCAGTAAGTGGATTGATTGGCTATGTGGTTGTATCATGATTGGTAGATTGGTGCTGATTGGTGCTGGCTGTGTGTCCGTTGTTGTTTTGTATTGTAACAGCCTGGGTGGTGGGTGGGGCTCATTTGTTGACTAGGGCTGGTTTCCAGATGCCTGGTAGGTGGGAGATATCGTCACGTTTATTCATGTTGTGGGGGTGTTTCTCTATTTCGATAGCTTCCATAATTATTCTCTTGTTGAAGTGTTCAGCTTTGGAGATTAATTTGGTTCCTTCAAAATTAATTTCATGTCCTGTAACTTTAAGGTGCTGGAAAAGGGAGGGCGTTTTTTTCTTTTTTTCCTTACAGTGTTCTTGTGTTCTGCGATGCATGCATGTATTCTCCTGTTCGTTTGTCCTATATATATTGCAGGGCAGGTTTTGCATGGTATTTTATAGACTTCTTGGTTTTCTAGCTGGATTTTGTCTTTGGTTTTTTTTAAGATGTTGGCTATTTTTTGGTCAGTGTTGAAGGCTGTCTGTGTTTGTGCAGAATTTTGCTGATTTTATCTGTGGTGCCTTTGATGTAAGGGAGGGGGTGATGCCGTTGTCCTGTTCTGTGTCTCAGTTCTTGGGGGGTGTCTCCCTTTGGATTAGGTAGGTAATTGTTTTTCTTTGGAATCCATTGGAGATTAATACGTTTGTGAGAGGGTGTAATTCAGTTTTCAGGTGGTCTTTGTCAGCTAGGGTGTTTGGTTCTGGAGATAAGGGTCTTGGCTACAGAGTTGATCTGTGCAGCGTGGTGATGGGATTGTGCGTTTAAGTAGCGGTTGGTGTGTGTTTTTTTCTGGTAGATGGTGTGTCCTAGGAAGCCATTGGGTTTTTTGTAGATTAGGACATCCAGAAAGGGAAGTTGGTTGTTTGCTTCTATTTCCATAGTGAATTGTATTTTGGGGTGTAGACTGTTGAGATGTGTGAGGAAGTTGTCCAGTTATTCTTTCCTGTGTGGCCAAATCACGGAAGTGTCATCAACATATCTAAGCCAGAGTTTGGGTTTGTGTTCAGATTTATCTAAGGCGTTAGTTTCAAAATGTTCCATGTATAGGTTTGCGATGATGGGTGAGAGGGGTGATCCCATGGGTGCTTATTCTATCTGTTTGTATCTTTGTCCATTATGGATGAAGTATGTGTTGGTTAGGCAGTGGTTGGTCAGGTCCAGGATATGTTTAGGGGGGTTGTGTTTGTATATAACAGAAAGAGAGAGGGAGGGAGGGACTAAATATTGATTTATTATTCAAAAAGCAAAGTGAAAAGACTTTCTAGTAACACATGCTGCCTGTGCTTTCCATTTGTGGCCTCAACAAATAACCGCAGTTTGAACATTTATACTTTACACTGAATATCAATACTTGTTATTAATTGTGGTTTAAATTCGAGAAACTGTATTCCAAATCTGTCTTCTTGTGTAAATATTGCATAGAAGGGAGTTTGCTTGAACTTGGGTAAACTTCTATTGTGAATACTGCATATGCAAATTCTCCATGATCATTATTTTCTGATTTTTGTCTCCTCTACTATCATAGGCAAAGTTTCTCTTTTCCAATGTCCCCCAGGTTTGTTCTTGCTGCTGTCAACAGGCATTTTAGTAAATTGGAATATTTCATTGTTTTCTGGAATTATACCTCAAAAAAATATCTGTGGTTTCAGTTCAAAATTTATTTTAGTACATGTTGAACAGTCTTACATATTCCTTTCTGGTATTTTGATTTTTTTTGGCAAAAGCGCCAAATGTGGTAAAATATTCCATCTTCGATGTAGCATTTTTCCAGCTATTTGAAAATACTTGAAAATGTGTTATTTGAAAATGGAACATTCCTTCTTTTATTGAGTAGTCCCTGTTTTGTCTTCGGTCTGTTTTCTGAATCTGGATATGTCATATTGACACATATAATTAAGCTGATTGTTGGGTTGGTTTTTTTTTTACCATAGTTGTCCTTGGAGTAAAAAGCATTTAATGATAATGTTAATGGTATCATTGCAGAATATATCTTTACTTTTAGAAGATTCCATTAAAAAAAAAATTATCTTATGCCCTTTGAAATTAGTTTCTTATCTTGTGTCTTTGTATCATAAATGCTGTATAACTGTGAAGATCCTTGGTAAGGCTGCTCTTTCTATTATTGCTGCTAACAGATTTTATTCATTCTGTCATACATACATTCTGTCATTTAGTCTATTATACAGACTAAATTTCAGAAATTATAATCTGCCTCTTTCTTTTGAATCTTGAAAAACATTGAATCTTACTCACGAGGATTTTATCCCACTCTATATAAATTGATGAACTATTCTTTGCCAATTTTTATCCAAATTGGAATCTGTGTCATTTAGAATAGAAAATTCATCTTGAATACTATATTCATTTTGGTTATTGCAATAAACCTTAGACATGAAAATTTTAAACTTTTCCATCTTGTTTTATTTCTTTCCATAATTGATTGCGACAGTTTGAAACACATTTTACTACTTCCTGTCTAACAGTCTTAAGTATTTTACCGAAACTTTTGTTATCGCAGACATATACTGTTTCTTGACACAATCCTCCTTGAAAAAAGTTAAATGCCTTGTTATTATCTTTGATTTTTTTTCATCAGTTTTATAGCTAGAAAGACAGCCAAAATCTTTAATTAGTACCATCAATTGTGGTTTACGTACTTGTTCGTGCTATATCATCTGCACAGCATTTCACCTTGCATTTTTCTGCTTGACTTTTGATTCTAGTTGTTTATCTTTTCAGATCTTGTTTGCTGGAATTTCCAAAACAATTACAAAAGATAAATAAAGGTAAAAGTGAACACCCTTGCTGTGTTCCATTACATACTGAAACAGTTGCAGAGAGTGTTCCCTTTGCAATAATCTTCACTGCTTGCCATTGAGACCTACTCCCCATCCAGGTTTTTTTTAACTCTTTCCCAAAATTTATTTTATCTATAACCTCCCATAGAAATATCCATTCCATATTATGACGTAGTAATAGCTATTCATCATTGTGGGGCAGTGATTAGAATCAGCGCCGGATTTCACATTTTGTTACCACCAGCCTTCCACTAACTTTGCTCATTCGTGCACCTTCTGTGCATGCGCCTGGCCTCAAAAATGTGCCTAAATAGGACGTCATAGAGCCAGGCAGGGGGGCAGGAGGCAGGCCCACCCACGATTTCCGCTACTGGGCAAACCAGTCCAAACCAGCTGAATACCACCTCTGGTTAGAATGCAGTATTGCAGGCTGACTCTGCCCACCTGCTTGCAGTTCGATCCTGACAGGGGTCAAGGTTGACTCAGACTTCCATCTTTCCAAGGTCAGTAAAATGAGGACCCAGATTGTTGGGAGCAATATACTGATTCTGTAAACTGTTTAGAGAGTGCTGTAAAGTACTATGAAGTAGTATGTATGTCTAAGTGCTATTGCTAACCTCCATCTGAAAGGTAGTTTTCCCCCTTAAAATGATATAATGATGACATTGTGGTCTGCACATGCCATTGGACAATCCTGCATTTCTTTAATAAGTAACATAAGAGTCTTGGAACTCCAATTCCAGTCACTTCTTGAGTATGCTTGATGTTTAGCTGGGGGAAAAAGTGTAGTCTCTTGCTTTGGATGTTTTTTGTCTCCAAACATCTATCAAAGTCCTCACCTATTGTACTTCAGATTTCTTTTTAATGTTGTCCAATACTAGAGGTTATAAAAACAAAATCCAAAATACTTGATTGGGAAATCCTGGATTAAGAGTTCTTTTGAGAATGAAGTTATGGAGCAATTGGTAAGGAAATTTCAAAGAGAATCAAAGTCATTTGCTAACCTTCATGGATAGTCTCTACTTTCTTTCAGCTTCATGGAAAATTATGCAATGATCAGTTTCCATTTCATTCATCTGTCTATCAGCACTACGCAGCAATGGGACCTGGTCTTAATCAGGCATAAGGTTAGACCAGATTAAGAAATAGATGCTGAATATACCTAAAGCTATTTTTATTAGAACTCTATAACAACAGACTCTTTCTCCCCTATTTACCTTCCTGTGAATGGGGCAGATGGGCTGTCTTTGTAAAGCACTTTCTTGGTCTGAGTTCAAGCCATGTTTATCTGAATGTTGCTTTGGTAACCAATCTTCTCTCTGTCCTTCAAAACCTTCCTCTAAACTTTCTACACTATTACACTATTTTTTTTCATCCTTCCTATAAAAAAAAATCCTGCAATCAACAACAATTCATATTGAGTAATACGAAGATCTATTCATTTTCTCTCAAGTCCTTTATCACATCTAGGTGGCATAAAGGTTAGAAGATGTCTAAGAAAATCTGATGGTCCTGCCTCTAACATTTGCCTTGTGTTACCTTGACACTGTTTAGAAGTATGTAGAAATAATTTGTGTGAAAGTGGATGGATTACAGATACTTTTACATAATAGCTTATGGCATTTGTATTCATATTTTTACATATCTGTGATGTTTCCTTTTTATAAAACCTTTCCATTCATGGCCACCGCAGCAGAGAACTGTGGCCATGCTAGAAGGCTACACTTGGCTCTTTAAAATGCTTGGTGTTCACTTAATATCCACAAGAGCATAGCATCATTTAGTGCTAGGCAGAAGGAAGATCCTCCATTTACTCATGAGTCAATTCCTCCAAATACTTTACAATCCATACTTTAAAATCAGCAGTGCGCACAAAACGATGGTCAAGAGCTTGGATTTTCATTTGACCTACATTCTCCATGAAACGCTGCAGATAATTCTAGTAACTCTGTGAACAAGAATAAACTCTCCACTAAGGCCATGAGAAGTTGAAAGACATCTGGAGATAAGCTACACCTTATTACCCTTCCAATATACATTCTTGATCTCCTGGAAATGTAATTGTATCTCTTCTTGGATTGCCCAAGTGCTTAAGTTCAACAATGATGCACAGTACGTTCCAGGTTCACTTTTATATTGTTTTGAAAAGAAAATTATTTCTTTGTATTTCTTTGGTGTGTTTTTGTTCTTTGAAATTTCCACTTTCCATTCTGTGCCCTATTATCAGTGCCTGGACAAAAATAATAACTTGGCTTGACATTCACTGTATCTTTTAGATTTAAGCTTGTACCTTGCATGCTTAAATTCTGCGCTACTGAAGATTTCAGCTTTTTCATCCTGTCTCCTCATCACTGTGCACTTCCCATTAGGAAGACAATCAGCTTCAGAACTCTTCTCTATTCACCATTGGAAGCTTTGTAACTTTTCTCTCTGCTACAATAGCTAAAACTACACCATAATTGTTCTACAGTGGCCAAGGCAGAATAATAGGATTTATATCTTTTCTATGCTGAACGCTATTCTTGGCTTCCAGCATATAGCCAGAAATAGGTCCCTTTCTTCTATATACAATTTTAAGAATGTACAAAGTACTTGTGTTTTGAAGATTTTTTTTTTAGTTGACATGGCAAATGTATATAATCTGGGACTGTGTATTTCGTATAGTCAAACAAGAAACTTTATAGTGATAGGGATTCACAAAAGAATGTCCTGTATAGCTCTTTGCTAACTCTATGGGAGGGGAGAGCCCTTCTTACTACCATAGCTTTTCTTATAAGGTAGGGAGAACATTCCTAAACTGCATTGCAAAATTCTACTACCTAATGTAAATACCAATACAGTGAAGAAGTTTTTTCCCTTACAAAACAGAAACAAAACATGATTGTCACAGCTTTTACTTGAATTTTGAACTATCTGGATTATGAATCAGGAGGTTTTCTGGGGTGTGGTTTAAGTAGCTGAGGTGGCGCAGTGGTTAGGGTGCAGTACTGCAGGCCACTTCAGCTGACTGTTATCTGCAGTTCAGCGGTTCAAATCTCACCGGCTCAGGGTTGACTCATCCTTCCATCCTTCCGAGGTGGGTAAAATGAGAAATCGGATTGTTGTTGGGGGCAATATGCTGACTCTGTAAACCACTTAGAGAGGGCTGAAAGCCCTATGAAGCGGTATATAAGTCTAACTGCTATTGCTATTGCTAAGTAGGCAAAGACAATTAGTTAGACAAATATTGGAAAGAGTCAGATGTTTCAACATCTGCCTCAGGAAGAACCAAACAAAAGAGCTCCACAAATTCAACTTATGGCCAGATAAGCAAGAGTTATAGTTCAGCTGCAGGCAGTTAGTACTGGATCCTACCTCTTAGCTAGGGCAAGGTTCATATCAGCTGGATCTCTGAGAAGATTGACTTATAGTCAGATTCTCTTGACTAATCCAAACTTGGATCTCAATGGCTAATCCAAATGTTGAAAGGATCTGCCAGGTACTTGTTTAACTTCCACCTGGGGACATTCATATCCACAGATGATCTGTAGCTCTCCATTTGTTACTGACTTATGGCTACCAGCATCTTTACTATCAGCCAAGCCAACTGGACTACATGGAGTTGTAGCTGAGCAAGATCTAGAGGGTAACACTTCCTTGTAAGGACCAAGCAATTTGCAATATACCCAAACATGATATAGTAAAAGGCTTTATGTTCTGAACAGCAAATTGAAGAAGAAATGTATGGGCCTCAGAGCATATTCTTTTAAGAACAACATGGCATTTCATGTGCAGAAGCAGGACATATATCTGTAGGAAGGAGTAACTAGCACTATAATAATTGTCATAACAGCAAGTATAGTAGGACCCATGCTATCAATGGATTTACAGATGTCCTATTAATATACTGCATCTAAGGATTGATACTGGATTAGGGATAGAAAAACAGCATTTAAAGATGTTTATTCTCTGGGCATTATTAACAACTATGTATATTGGTGTTGTTTCTGGTTCTAAGGATATAAGAGAAACTCAGAAGTGTAAGATGATGAAGAAAATGGCAATCATAATGCAAAATGATACCAGAAAAGAGACAGAAAAGGGGGACTAGGATGGCCTTGTTAATTGCCCTGATTCATTGTATATAACTGGCCTTTCCTCCAAGAACTGTAGGTTCTCTGCTTATTTCATCCCCACCATAGCCACCTTTTGAACTATATCAATTGGAGAGAAACTGGCTCAAAGTGATCCAGTAAGCTCCATGTTCAAGGGAGGACTTGAACTTTATATATACATGTCCAGATAGATCCAAGTAAATCCAGCCCAGTTTTAGTGTAAGAGTTGTTTAGCATCTCTGTGTCAAAATAAAGAAGAAAGTCAATGAGAGTTTGACATTTCCTGCAATCTCTTTGTTTGTGTGGGAGTTGGGATATTTGTCTGTCTATGATGGTTTTCCACCTTTGTCATTATCTGTTTTATCTGCTAGAGGAAGGTCGCCCTTGTTCCTGCAAAACTAACTGCATGGTCCCCATGGCCTTGTTCCCAAGTAATTTCTTTCCAAACTAGAAAAGAGAGAAAGAAAAAAAGACTGGGGGAAAAAAAGACTGCTTACATAACGTATGAGTCAGAGACACTAAGCTGATAAAATAATTAGCCTTAAAATGCTCCTGATCTCAGCTTGTTGTTAAGTAGAAATGGAGTGTTTGGGTGTCTGTTTTCCTCTGGTTCTTTCTCCTCCTCTCCCTCCCCTTCACGTAAATGGGATTTTCACATGCACAGTCCACATGAGCTTCTCAACTGCCCTAGTAAGGGGATGAAAATAAACCAAGAGCAACTTAGCATTCTCTGCTCCCATAACAGAAGTCTGATGAGAAGGAAGGAAGCCTTTTAGCTACAGAATGATAAACACTCTCAATGCCCTCTAATTATTTCAAGGTGAACTGCTGTTAACAGGGCAGTGGCAAAGGCTCATTCAAAAGATGGTCACTTGTGGCTTCCATGTGTGTTAGCCCCATCTGCACAGCACAAACATAGGCTGACTTTTTCTTCAGTGGTCCTACCTATCAGAGTCATTTCTGACATGCAAAAGTCTCACCCTACTTTCTTAAGACTACCTTGTGATCTGTCCACACCCTATGCCTAATTGTAGGCATAAGAATAACAAGCCATAGTATAAGGTAAAGGTTCCTCTTGCACATATAGTATGTGCTAGTCGTTCCTGACTCTAGGGTACGGTGCTCATCTTTATTTCAAAGCTGAAGAGCCAGCGCTGTCCAAAGATATCTTCATGGTCATGTGGCCGGCATGACTAAACACCGAAGGCGCACTGAACAATGTTACCTTCCCACCAAAGGTGGTCCCTATTTTTCCACTTGCATTTTTTACATGCTTTTGAACCGCTAGGTTGGAAGAAGCTGGGGCAAGTAACGGGAGCTCACTCCATTAAACGGCGCTAGGGATTTGAACCGCCAAACTGCCAACCTTTCTGATCGACAGGTATAGTATAGTTTGTCTGATTTTAGCTTAAAATACTCTGTGAATCTAGTCATTGTGGTTGAAAGCTGTGCTGGTTAGTGGGTGCAAAAATCCAGCCCAATATTATTTATTCAGTAAACCATGCTTAAGCAAATGTATACTCCTTAGTCTCAAAGGTGCTTTTTTCCAGCAACTGAATTTTTTTTTTCTTGAAGGTGTTTTGCTTCTCATCCAAGAAGCTTCTTCGGTTCCCTTAAGTTTGGTTTCAGTCTTCAAGGAAAAACAAAGAAAGTCCAGTTGCCTTCTGAAAAAGCACCTTCCAGACAACCATGACCTGGGTGATTGAGAATCTCCATTAGACAATTATACTCCTAAGCAATTTCATGACATGCAACAAATTTCTCTGCAGGGTTACATAGAAATAAGCTCCATTGAACTTGGGCTTGGTTTTTCTTTAATTTGGGTAGAATTGTTCCCTTTGTATAATACCAAGTTTAATTCAAGGGTTTAGAATATTTCCTATCATTTCAATTCATCTTTAAGGGATGTACCTTGGTTTTATACCTATTTAGTGTACATCTGTGTGTGTACATTGGTGAGACAGAGAGACTAAATACCTATCTGCTGTTTAGCTTAAAGGTTTCCAAAGTAATTTAGTAATATCAGTAGCAAACAATCCAGAGGTGGGTTCCTACTGGTTCGCACCGGTTCGGTAGAACCGGTTTGTCAAATCTACCGAACCGGTTGGAAGAGGTTCCACCAGTGGATCCAGAAAGCAGGCCACACCTACAGAACAGGTTCCAAAAATTTTTGAAACCCACCACTGAAACAATCATATCTTATGTACTGAGAAGCTGAGGTGGACCCTATTCTTGGGATTCCACTCTGTCCTGAGCTAAAGAGGCGGGCAAGGAGTGCCAATAGAATAGCCCTGAGGCTGGAAGCTGAATATCTTGCTGAACCTGTGAACACCATCACAAATATAGAAATTGAGTTATATTATTCAACAAAGATGAAGAGATTAATGCTGCTTGAAGTGCCTTCTTAGTCCATTTCCTTGCAGAGCCTCTGGATTGATGAACCACTGCAGCTGGTCTCTATTTTCACAGGCCCCGGGGTCTCTCACCAAGTTGCCTCTCTTCTCCCAGTTCCACACTATGGTGCTTTACAACCCCACGCATTTCACTAACCAACCCTCCTGTTCCTCATTTTAACAAGCAGAACTATGGAGGGCAGATAGAACAATTGCCATCCTACTTCATAATGTGCAGGGAGACAGAGGAGTAGACCAGGGGTGGGACTGAAATATTTCAGCAACCGGTTCTCTGCCTGGTTGTTGGGTAGGCGTGGCCATGGGGGCGTGGCCTACTCAGCTTCCTGAACCACAGCAGTGGAGGGGGGAGTTTTTTGGCCTCTCCAGGCTCTGGAGGCGTTACTTGAACCTCCAGGAGGGTGAAAATGTTCTCCCCCGGGCTCCGGAGGCCCTCCAGGGGCTGGAAACAAGCCCTTTTCGGACTTCCAGTACTTCTGATAGGCCGGCTTTTCGCCTTCCCAGAGCCTCCACGCGGGCCCTGCACTTACCTGGCATGATGAACCACATGGAGACTCCTGGGAGGGGAGGGATGGGCAGGGTCAACTGGTCCTTGTAAGTACCACTTTGGTGAACCAGATTAAATTAACATCTGGTTTGCCCGAACCAGCTGAATCCCACCCCTGGAGTAAACCCAAACTGAGAATAGCCCCAGTTTTGGGGTTTTTTTTGGTGTGTTTCAGGCATCAGCCCCATTAGAAAAAGATCACCCCAGTCCATTCTTAATGATGGCTTAAATGCCTGATGCTGACACTTGGCTTTGGCTAACTGAACTGCAAAGCTGAGGATTTATGGAATCAGCTCTTTCCATGCAAGTCGCTGAACTGCTTTCATATTTTAATAATATCCTGTCACACCTGGTGACCTGAAGGATAAAGTCTCGATCCCTATTAGAGACTCCATTAGCTACGCAGTGGCTCTGAAAGACTATTCTTTAGGCAATTGCCTCCCCGAGTATCAGCTGTGAAACACCTTCCCCATCAAACCGAGATCCTAGGAAAAGCTTGTGACCAAACTCTGGTAAATGGCATTAAGGGCTAATTTCAAGATGATGAGCGATATATATCAAGGATTTTTAAAGTCATGTTTCTTTCCTTCCTGCTGCAGGAAATGAATCAATTGCTAATCCTCTGCTTCTTTATCATCTTAGGCCCAATTAGATCACCCGCTTGGGGCAAAGGGAATTTTATTTTTGATGAAAACTTTTTGTGTTTGTTTGTTTGTTTCAGGTATTTTGCTTTGTTTACTGATGAAATGCAAAAGGGAATTAATAGGACTTAGTACTTCAAAGTTATGCATTTTCCTCCATAGGCTGAAGGCACAATTTGACCTTTAAATGGCATCTAGGGAGCTGCTGTGCAAAACGTTGATGTGACCAGGACATGGAAGTGGAGGAAAGCAGGACTACATTTGATTTAATCTAATTTACATTTAAATATAATTAAATTAAAAGCAACATATATATGCATGCATGCATGCATACATACATACATACCAGTGATGGGATTCAAATAATTTAACAACCGGTTCTCTGTCCTAATGACCAGGTGGGTAGGCAGGGCTTAGTGGTCATGTGACCATGTGGGGGTGGCCAACTCAACATTACTCAGGTCGACGGGCACTTTGCCTTAGCTGTTACAATGCAATTAGGGTTAACCGGAGAGGCAGTTTCTGTAAGCAGGATAATAAAGATTAAGCTAGAAAGAATACCAGAATGTTTCCTTCCTGCCTTCCTTACAGGATTAGCCCTGTAAAGCGGAAACTAAAAGAAGTTTTCTTCCAACAACCGGTTCTCTGAACCTCTTAGAAAGTTAAGAACCGGTTCTCCCAAATAGGTGTGAACTGGCTGAATCCCACCACTGATACATACATACATACATACATACATACATACATACATACATACATACATACATACATACATACATACCCCTTCTGGCACATATACCATAATTCAGCAGTAAATTTCAGCAGAGTTTTGAGGGCCCCATTTATGGCTCTTGAGAGCAGTGGTGAAATTCAATTTTGTTTACTACCAGTTCTGTGGGTATGGCTTGGTGTGCATGGCATGGCTTGGTATGGCAGGGGAAGGATACTGCAAAATCTTCGTTCCCTCCCCACTCCTGGGGGAATGATATTGCAAAATCTCCATTTCCTCCTGATCAGCTGGGACTTGGGAGGCCGAGAATAGATGGGGGCGGGGCCAGCCAGAGGTGGTATTTGCTGGTTCTCCAAATTACTCAAGATTTCTGCTACCGGTTCTCCAGAACCTGTCAGAACCTGCTGAATTTCACCCCTGCTTGAGAGGCCCCATGGCCCTGGAATCTCAGAGTGTGCACCTCTTTCTATCACACAATATATCTGTAAGCACAGAAACTCAGCCTTATATTTTGAACATCAGAGGATTTCTGCTCTGGAAATTTCGAAATGGTGGTACAAGTACATTATCCTTGACAATGGTAATTATTTAATGGGGCACTTCAGCAAATGCTGCAACAGACACAGCACAAGTGGAGAAATGGATTGTCACATTAATAGACATTGGCATTCTCAAGTAATAAGAATGGGAGCAGGAAAGGAGGTTTAGACCAGGAGGTGGAACTGCTCTTTCACTACTACACATTCAGTGAAGTATAGCAATTAGGACTGGATGTTTTTGAAATATTCTTCATCAGATTTATCTCCCTGAATTCTGATGTTTCCAAATCTTAGTGTTTTCAAACACATACATGCTCCCCTGCTGTTTTGCCTCTTTCCATTCCCACCCACCCCGCTCTTCCTCACTTCTTTCTGGATTCGGTAGAAGATGTTATATTTACTTTCACTTATTTATATTCACTTTCCTGAAATGATTTGCAAGAGTGCTTTAACACATTGTCAAACATACACATACACACTGATAATTTGGATGCCACAGTATTTTTTCCAAAGCACACACATGTAACTATTACAGAGTAGCTAGAAAATACAAGGAAAGGAAGAAAAACAATGGAAAATAATGGATTCCAGCTACTCTTGGATTTAGGAGGCATGCTGCATTAAGGACTGTGTGAGTACATCGGTGTTGGCTCCGGCAACTGCCTGGATGAGTTTCTGCGATTTTCTTGGCAAGGAGTTTTGGAAGTGGTTTGCCATTGCTTCCTTCTCAGGGCCAAGAGACAGTGTCTGGTCCAAAGCAGTGGTGAAATTCATTTTTTTTACTACCGGTTCTATGGGCGTGGCAGGGGAAGGATTCTGTAAAATCTCCATTCCCACCCCACCAGGGGTGGGCTCCTGCCAGTTCTAACTTCCTCTATAGAAGAGGTTCCACAAATCTACAGTGCTGTTTAGAACCGGTTCCAGTTCCCTCCCCCCCCTCAACCGCACATCATCAAGATGAAGAGCAAGAGGAGGAATTCTGGGGGTTGAGGTCCACAAGTCTTAAAGCTGTCAAGTTTGAACACCCCTGGGTTTTTTTTTCTAAAGGGTTAGGGGTGCAAGGGTCTTGTAACTTGACAGCTTTAAGACTTGCACACTTCAATGCCAGAGTTCCTGAGCCAACATGACTGGAGGAGGAATTCTGGAAGTTGAAGTCCACAAGTCTTAAAACTGTCAAGTTTGAACACCCCTGGGGTTTTTTTTCTAAAGGGTTAGGGGTGCAAGGGTCTTGTAACCTGACAGCTTTAAAACTTGCGTGCTTCAAATGCCAGAGTTTCTGAGCCAACATTTTGGTTGCTAAGCCAGAGCATTGTTAAGTGAGTTTCACCACATTTTACAAGTTGGCCATGCCCACTCAGTCACATGGCTGGCAAGCCACTCCCACAAAGCAGGCCACACCTACAGAAGAGGTTTTAAAAATTTTTGAAACCCACCACTGCACCCCAGTCTGGGGCCAGCCAGAGGTGGTATTTGCCAGTTCTCCAAACTACTCAAAATGCCAAATATCAGTTCTCCAGAACCTGTCAGAACCTGCTGAATTTCACCCCGGTCCAAAGGTGGTTTTATGCCTAAGACAGAATTCACAGTCTCTCAGTTTCTGGTCAGATGCCTTAACCACTACACCGAAGTGGCTCACACCTAAAGGACTAGCTCATGTTTCATCCCAAGCAATGTGTTCTCAGAAAATTTGTACATCATCTTGCCTATTCCAAAGTCCCAACCTTTTGCAATGATCCTACATTGGGGGAATAGGAATAGAAATGGGACTTGGAACTACTCACCTTGGCTTGGGCCTACACCTTTTGAGGAATTTGACATACATAAATGACATGTTTATTTCCCAGTTATATTATTTTTACAAATAACTGAAGATGGCAAACATTTCCAGCATGCCTTCCTTCTCCTATTTTCCCCACAACAAAAACCCTGTGAGATAGGCTGGGCTGAAAGAGAATGACTGGCCCAAACTCACCCGGCTGGCTTTTGGGACTAACATAGGACTTGAACTCAAGTAAGACTCATCCTGCTTTCTAACCTGGTGCCTTAGCCACTAGAGCACACTGCCACATATCTCTTTGCCATATGGTAACAATGAAGCTTTGATCACTAAAATAGAAACTTAATTGAAAAATGAAAAGCTAGTTTAAAAGCTGAAACAAGCCTTGGTTGAAGTTCATAGTCCAGAAATTCTGGAGGTGGCATCCCAACGCAGGTTGGACATGACTCCTGTTAGGGGTTTGCATTTTATTTTGGGAACCAATATCAGATTGCTCACTCAGTGGGAAATTGACTTATTTCTGGTCAGAAATTGACTTATTAGGACCAAGCAGAAGCATAACAATGTACTGCATTTATGTGTGTTTTTGAAATTTCATTCTGTTTTCATCATCATCATTGTAGCCATTGTCTATCCACTGCAGGATGAAGGCCTCTTCTGCATGTTTCCAACCAATACAATTTGAACTTTCTTTTGCCAATTGGGACCACAATACTCACAGGTGTCATTGCTCCATCTTGTTTTAGGTCTCTTTTGTGGACGCTTTTTATCAAGTGTGATCCATTCTATGACTGCCTTGGTCCACCTGCCATCAGTTCTTCTTGCTATGTGACCATCCCATTTCCATTTCAATAGCATAGCAATAGCAATAGCAGTAGACTTATATACCGCTTCATAGGCCTTTCAGGCCTCTCTAAGCGGTTTACAGAGAGTCAGCATATTGCCCCCAACAATCTGGGTCCTCATTTTACCCACCTCGGAAGGATGGAAGGCTGAGTCAACCCTGAGCCGGTGAGATTTGAACCGCTGACCTGCTGATCTAGCAGTAGCCTGCAGTGCTGCATTTAACCACTGCGCCACCTTGCATTTAACCACTGCGCCACCTCTTTCAATTCTTTTACTCTCCTGATGATATCATATACTTTTGTTTGTTCTCTAATCCATGTGCAGGCCTTTCTATCTTGTCTTCTAATGCTGAGCATGTATCGTTCCATGGTTCTTTTGCATCACTCATAGCCTTTGTATTGATTCTGAGGTTAGTCTCCTGTTCTGAGCCCCCCTCTTCCCACACCAACACACTCCGAGTCAAAGATACTTTCTGGAATTTATTAACAGACAGACAGGTCTTGGCAGCAAGCCGGCACAGATAAGTCGTGGTAGCAATCCAACACAGATAAGTCGTGGCAGCAATCCAGCCTGCCAAGCTCACAATTCCAAGCTCACATTAGTTCCTGAGTTGACTTCTGCAAGAGGGGCGTGTGCACAAGCAGTCTTTTTATAGTCTGAAGAGGAGCCTAATGACCACCAGCTGAGTGCAATTACCTTCTGTACTTGCGCAACTGTTCCTGACGCCTATTAGCTCTTCGATGGCGTGCATCCAGGAACAACTCACTGCTGGCTTTTGGATCACTCTCCCTTGTCTCCTCCCCACTGGTCCAAGGCTCAGGTGCCTCCTGGTGGCCAACCAGTCTCTCTGCGCCCTGCTCGGAGTTGGAACCCTGTCCAGGGTTCTCCAGAGCCAACTCATAGGGCCCCTCACTGTCAGAGTCTGGTGGCAGCTCCAACCGCTCCTGCTAGGCCACAACAGTCTCCATGTTTCACTGGCATATAATAGGTAGCACACACTGATCAAAAACTTTTATTTTTCAGGCACAGGGGGAGGTTGTTCTTGAAAATTATGCCTAACTTGCCAAATTCTGTTTTACGGTTTTTAATCCAATAGTACTTACAACGCCCTTAGGTAGGCCAGCTTTCCAGCGGGATTTAGACTCCAAGGGTAGCTTCTTTTGCTTTGTGCGGAGGATTATTCCAAAGCTAAACTTTAGACAGATTTCTAATGTCAAGTGGGGAGGGAGGATTTTGTCTGAACTTCTTTAATAGGAGAAGGAACCTGAATCAGTGGCAATTTATTTCTTTAGTTTGTCAAACATGAATGAGATAACAGATATAAGTTTAAATATGAATATGAAGGTTCCACCACAAAACCGCGGTAGACTAAAGCGCGTGTGACTAAAGCGCGGTGACAAAACCGCACCGTCAAAACCGCGCGACAACAGCGCGCCGACAACAGCGCGCCAACAGAAGCGCACTGTAACATAACCCTAAACCTAACCCTAAACCTAACCCTAAACCTAACCCTAAACCTAACCCTAAACCTAACCCTAAACCTAACCCTAAACCTAACCCTAAACCTTTCCTTAAGTTAAACCGTGCTTCTGTCGGCGCGCTGTTGTAGGCGCGCTGTTGTCGGCGCGCTGTTGTCGGCGCGCTTTTGACATCGCGGTTTTAGCGCCGCGGTGTTGTCGGCGTGCTTTTGACGTTCGCG